>NC_056606.1:9894652-10196736 GCF_018340385.1 Cyprinus carpio | reverse complement strand
GTCTGGGCTTTCTCCTGTGACAAAACTTCACTGCCAGGATCAGTATGATGAATGTCAGGAAGAACGTGGACACGCAAACTAATGCAATAATCAAGTAAGACGTTAATTTAGAGTTGTTGTCCTCATAAGTCATATCTTTAAGTTCAGGAACTTCAGAAAGGTTGTCAGAAATGAGTATATTAACAGCACAGGTTGTAGACAGAGAGGGCTGACCATTGTCTTTCACTGAAATAACAAGGTTCTGCTTCATATTGTCAGATTCAGAAATGTCTCGTTGTGTTTTGATCTCTCCACTATGGAGACCAATGGAGAAAAGTCCCGGATCAGTAGATTTGACAATCTGATAGGACAGCCATGCATTCTGTCCAGAGTCAGCATCTACAGCGATCACCTTGGACACCAGAGAGCCTGAGAGAGTTGCTTTAGGGACCATTTCAGTCATTAAAGACTTTCCATCAGGAACAGGGTATAATATCTGTGGAGAGTTATCATTCTCATCTTTTATAAAGACTTTCACAGTCACGTTGCTGCTGAGTGGTGGAGATCCATTGTCTCTGGCAACAACTTTGACAGTGAAGTTTCTGAATTGCTCATAGTCAAATGATCTTACTGCATGAATCACCCCTGTATCTCCATTAATAGATAGAAATGAGGACACTGGGATCCCGTTGACTTCACTGGGTACCAGGGAGTACAGTACAGTCCCGTTCTGTCTCCAGTCTGGGTCATTTGCACTGACAGAACAAACAGAAGTGTCTGGTTTGTTATTTTCACTTATATAAGTGCTGTAGGACTGCTGCTCAAATACAGGAGGATTGTCATTCACGTCTGAGACAAATAAATGAATTGTAATGGAGGTGGATAATGGTGGAGATCCCCCATCTGTGGCTGTGATGGTAATGTTATAATCAGATTCTTTCTCTCTGTCTAGAGCTTTTGTAGTCACTAGAGAGAAGTAATTTTTAACAGATGGGTTCAGTTTGAAAGGAACATTTTGCTGAACAGAACAACGAATATGCCGGTTTTCTCCTGAATCTTTGTCTTGAACATTAATGATTCCCACCTCAGTGCCTGGCTCAGAGTTTTCAGGTACTAGATTATTCAAAGATTTAAGGATGATTCTAGGTGGATTATCATTGACATCAGTTATATCTATTATAATTTTAGCAGTTGATGCCAGTCCAGATGCATCTTTGGACTGAATTATCATTTCGTAGTTTTTTTCATTTTCATAATCAATTTCTCCAACCACCATAATTTGTCCTGTTTTTTTATTAATAGAAAACAAATTTAAAGCTTTATCTGAAATTCTGCTGAATTCATATGTCACTTCCCCGTTTGGACCTTCATCAGCATCAGTGGCGCTCACTTTGATTATTTCTGTTCCTGAAGGTGTATTTTCAGCCAGAGTGACTTTATAAACAGACTCACTAAACACTGGGACATTATCATTAGCATCGAGAACAGTGATGTGTATGACAGCAGTGCCAGACCTCTGCGGTGAACCACCATCAGTGGCTGTGAGGATCATATCTATCTCCTTCTGCTGCTCACGATCCAACTCCTTTTCCAACACGAGTTCAGCGTATTTTCCTCCATCTGCACTATCATGAACATTCAAAACAAAATGGTTATGTTTCTCCATCGAATAGCCATTAACAACATTTTGCCCTATATCCTTGTCATGCGCCTCATCCAAACGAAATCGCTGGCCTTTAACTGCTGATTCTGTAATTTCAAAGTTAATACTGTAGTGTAGTGATATCGCGAGAACAGTGGAGAGTGATCGCGAGAGTTGTGAGAGCGGTCATGTAGTTGAGAGTGTGTTAATAAAGTTGAGATAACAGCGATACAGACTGGTTATTGAGACAAACAACACAACATAAATGGCGACGAGGATGAACACATAAAGAACGATCAAGATTGCCATTCAACTGTCGCTGGAAACGACATCTAGATCTGAAAGATTGACGGAGCTGGCATGGAGGGCGAAGAGGCCGTAGCACGAGCACCGCCGATACATGTCGCACAGGCTCAGTTATCGCCGCCTATTCCATTGAACCTCGGAGTTTCGGATTTGTATGCAGAATACAAAACATGGAAAGACTCTTACAGTTTCTTTGAGTTGGCCAGTGGAACTATCAATGCCGCCGATGCTGTAAGACGCGCTACTTTTTTGCATTGTATTGGTGCCCCAGTGCAGAGGATTTTCGCTAATCTCCCGGGTCCCAAAGATTCATATACAGACACTGTAAATGCACTGGATGCTTACTTTACACCACAGAAAAATGTTGTGCTGGAAAGACACAAATTCCGACTGAGATCTCAACTGCAAGATGAAACGATTAACGCATTTGTGAACGCGTTAAGGGAATTGGCCAAATCTTGTGAGTATGGAGCTTTAGAACATGATATGATACGAGATCAACTCGTAGAGAAATGTGCACATAGACGATTAAGAGATAAACTCTTGCAGGAAGAAGGGCTTACGTTGGAAAGAGCATTAACTGTTGCTAGAATTTTTGAATCAGCCCAAGCAGAATCTAAAGTGCTTTCAGAAAACAATATCAAAGAAAAAGACAATCACGTTAATTTCACGAAGGGTACAAGAGCTCCCAACGCAAAAGTGAAACCGCAAAATGCCAGCAGAGGGCGATTTGAAAAGAACAACAGCGACACCAAGTGTTATAGATGTGGACTGACAACACATAAAGCAGATGACTGTGGGGCAAAATCAGCAACTTGCCTGTACTGCAGAAAAAACGGTCATTATGCGCGTGTTTGCAGAAAGAAAAACAACTCACATGAGTATAAAAATGAAAAATACAAGGCCAAAGACAAACCAGTGAGAGCTGTAAATGACAATTCTGATTCTGATGAATTTGTGTATTCAATTGATCCAGAAGGAAAAGAGACCATAAAAGTTAATGGACAGAGGCTGAAGATGGTCGTAGATACAGGAAGTGAGAAGAAATTTCATTGGAGAAGAACTGTATCATAGATTGTTTGCACAAAAAGTTGAACTAAAACAAACAAAGAGAAAATTCTTCGCCTATGCACAGACGCACCCTCTCCACTGTGTGGGATTTTTTGAAGCACATTTCCAATGGAAGGATAATGTAACGAAAGATGACATTTTTGTAATCAAAGGAAATGTTGAGCCACTGTTAGGAAGACGGTCATGCTTTGACTTAAAGATTCTGAATACCACAGACCAGGTTGCTGCAATTGAAAATTCACCAGAAAGATTTTTGAAACTTGAGGCTGAATATCACTCTTTGTTTAAAGGACTGGGACAAATCAAAGGTTACAGCCATAAAATATCAGTGAATGAAAAAGTCACACCTGTAGCTCAGGCTTTAAGGAGAGTACCCTATCTAATGGTAGAGGCTGTGAATCAAGAGTTGGACAAAATGCTTGAAGATGGCATCATAGAGGAAGTGCACGAAGGATCTGAATGGGTGTCAAACATTCTTCTCATTCCAAAAAAAGACACTAAAGAAGTAAGACTTTGTGTAGATCTGAGAGAAGTGAATAAAGCAGTGGTAAGAGAAAGACACCCAGTACCAACAATAGACAGTATACTGCAAGCAATGCAGGGAGCAAAGGTGTTTTCAAAACTGGATGCCCGTAAGGGTTTCTGGCAAGTTGATCTGGCACCTGAATCCAGACAAATGACTACATTCATTACGCACCGAGGATGCTACCATTTTAGGAAGGTTCCATTTGGATTATCGAGTGCTCCTGAAGCATACCAGAAAGCCATGGACTCCATGTTATGTGGGATGCCAGGTGTGGTGTGCTACATGGATGATGTGGTCGTGTTTGCTGAAAATGAAAATGAGCTGGAGCAAAGACTGAGAAATGTTTTTCAAAGATTCCAAGAAAAAGGACTGACCTTGAATAAAGAAAAATGTTTCTTTGGACTTAAGCAGATTGAGATTTTGGGTCATGTTGTCACAGCAGATGGAATAAAACCAGATCCACGAAAGGTTGAAGCAATTTGTAACGCTCCCAGACCCGAAAATGTTGCACAGTTACGTTCATTCTTAGGCACTTGTGGATTTTTGATGAAGTTTGTTCCCAATTACGCAAATCTGTCTGAGCCTCTCAGAAAACTGACCAGACAAGGTCAAGAGTGGCAGTGGTCATCTGAAGCAGAAAATGCATTTAAAAGACTAAAAAGAGAATTAACTAGTGAGCCATGCCTAGCATACTTCAACATAAGCGCTCCAACAGTTGTGATTAGTGATGCAAGTCCAGTTGGACTTGGAGCAGTTTTGCTGCAAACACAAGAAGATGGAGCTAAGAAGCCTATAGCATATGCAAGCCGCTCTCTGACACCCACAGAAAGGCGTTACTCTCAGATAGAGCGGGAAGCCCTAGAGTGCGTATGGGCGGTGGAACACTTCAGAGCGTATTTGTGGGGAGGCAGATTTACTCTTCAAACAGATCATCGACCTCTCATTTATATGCTCAATCCAGAGAAGTCAAAACTTTTGCCTCCTAGAATACAAAGACTAGGACTGAGATTGTATCCATATTACTACAAGACTGAACACATTGCAGGTAAAGACAATGTTGCAGACTCACTTTCAAGACTTCCTTTACCAGAAACTGAGGACAACAGTTACGTGGACACGTATATGGACAGAGTGTTGTCTGTAAATATGATGGATGTACAAGCCTTGACTCTTGAGGAACTTAAAAGAGCTACAATGGAAGATACTACCTTGACGCAGCTGACTTCCATAGTGGAGACAGGACAGTGGCCTGCTACAATTCCTGAAAGCCTACATCCATACAAACGCTGCTCAGATGAGTTGTCAACCCATGATAGTCTTTTGCTGCGGGGACATAGGATTGTTCTTCCTTCCACACTGGTCAAGCAAGCTTTGAAAATTGCACACGAGACACATCAAGGTGTAATTCGCACAAAGCAATTTTTTGAGAAGCAAATTCTATTGGCCTAATATGGACATGGATGTTAAAAGAATGGTCAAAAACTGTAATGTGTGTGTTCTGAATCAACCCTTGCATTAAGATCAACCACTGCATCCATTAGAACTACCAACCAGACCTTGGACCAAGATAGGTGTTGATTTGGTGGGTCCTATTCAGAATGTCTATATACTCACTGTAATTGACTACTATACATCATATCCTGAAGCAGTAGTCATTGCTGACATTACTTCTGAGACTGTTACCAAAGAAATGATGAGAATATTTGCCCGATTTGGGTATCCCTTGGAAGTAGTTACTGACAACGGGAAGCAGTTTGTCGGTAAAGTCTTCGAAGCATTTCTGAGAACTTGTGGAGTTCAGCACATTAAGGCCTCACCTTACTACCCCAAAAGTAACGGTAAAATAGAAAGATTTCATCGTTACTTGAAGAAAGCCTTCAAAGCAGCTAAAAGTGAGGGAAGGAATTGGAGAGAAGATCTCTCAAAGATTCTTCTTGCTTATCGATCCACACCACATAGAGCATCGGGTGAGACACCAGCTTATCTGATGTTTGGACGAGACGTGCGTACAAAGTTGCCTAGTCTCATAACAGACAAAAGAGAAACAAAAGACATCGAAAGTCATCATAAAAGTTACAATGAGAAAATGAAGCAGTACGCAGACATGACAAGACGAGCCAAAGAACACAACTTTAAGTTAGGAGATGTTGTATATGTGGCGAGTATGGAAGATAGCAAGCTGGACTCTAAGTATAGAGATACTCGCTATGTACTGCTGAAGCACAAATCGGACAATTCCTTTGAAATGGTCAATGTAGAGGATGGTTCTAGGATTGTGAGAAATGTGAAGCACATTCGTCATGTTCCTGTTCAGCTGGAGATTAACATACCAGAGCCTGCAGAAATACAAAGTGATCAAGCAACTCAAGAGACAGTGGTCAAGTCAGATTCCTCAAAAGAGCCACAGAGTTCTTCTGTTACAGTACCAGACACCTGTAGTAAGCCTTTGACTACCCGTAGTGGTAGAGTGATTAAGAAACCTGCTCGTTTCAAGGACATGATTATGTAAATGTTTGAGTATGTTTGTTGACTGTTTAGTCAGTTGGGATTGAAACAATAGAGTAGTATATTGTGTTCAGAGTAACAGTAACAGAGTGATTAAAACAAAAGTCATTTGTTATTTGATGGTATAAGTTCTCTAATACTAACAAAGGGAGGGATGTAGTGTAGTGATATCGCGAGAACAGGGGAGAGTGATCGCGAGAGTTGTGAAAGCGGTCATGTAGTTGAGAGTGTGTTAATAAAGTTGAGATAACAGCGATACAGACTGGTTATTTAATAAAGAAATAAATAAAATACGTTCATTTGGAAATCGTGGTGCGTTGTCATTTATATCCTGAATTTGCAGAATTATACGATGAACTTCAAGAGGGTTTTCCAGGACGAGCTCATAACTGAGAATGCAGGACATTCGCGATCCACAAAGCTCCTCTCTGTCTATTGTCTCTGCCACGATTAAATCACCAGTATTCAGATTAATATCACAAAACCGTTTGCTGTCCTCCGTGTCAACCCGACCTTTACGAGCAGACAATTGTTTCACATCCATCCTCAGATCCTTGGCTATATTTCCAATCACATACTGGCGCTTCGTTTCTTCCGGGAAATTGTAGCTCAAATCAGCACAAAGTGAATTCAGAGGAAACAGAAGGAAAACCACGAAAAACGCAAATAAAGGACCTGAAAATAATCTGTATTCCATTTTTGAAGAGTTAATATTGCACCTTCTCACCAGTAAAAGAATCTTAGAATTATATTGTAATAATTCTATCTGTATCGACGGACTGTTACTCCATTTTGTGCGGCGTTTAATCTAACAGACAGATCTCTTGTTGCATACGTTACAAGTGGGAGGAGAGACGGATCACTCTGCAGACTTAGTGAATAGCGACACTGTGAGTATTTTCTGTTAATTGCAACACACAAACATTTAATGAAAAGACTACAGTGATCAACTAAGTGAAGTATCTTGTTTCAAGCGCGTATTATTGTAAAATAATAGTTTGCATAAATGTGTAGCTATATTTACATTGGGAAGGAACTGAAAATTGTCACGCAATCAAAGATAAACCACAAAAGACAGTCCTGGCGCTGTCCAGTCTTCTAGTGCTGAAACTGGATGACCTTACAGACATTGGACGAAAATAAAAAATGTATTTATCGTCATACTCATATTAAATAAACGAGTAAACGGTGTTGTCTGTCTACTGCTTCATTCAGACTTAGTTCTTGAATAAGTTTCAATCCCAAATTTTACAAAAAATTATCACCAATAATTTAAATAATAAAAATCATAAAAAATCTAACCAAATATCCATCAAAACAAATATCTATATAAATCTATATACATATATATATATATATATATATATATATCTATCTATTTATCTATCTATCTGTCTATCTATCTATCTATATGCATATATATATATATATATATATATAGATATATATATATATATATATATATATATATGTATATAAAATCGCAATCGCTGAAAATCGCAAGTGACTGTTAAATCTAGCAGAAATCAAATACATATTACAAGCCAAAACCATATTGTCCAGTCTAAACACTTTTAAATACCACAAATCCACAATAACAAAAATTAATATGGAAGAAAAACAAGACAGAGGAATTATTCAAAAATAAACCTTTACACTGAGGAATACATTTTTTTAAGTACTGGTAAAGGTGTGCAAGAATTATTTACATTTATGAGACACAAATATTTGCGACATAAATAATCAGGACTAGTTAAATTGCTTTCATTGTAGCAGTGGCAAATGCCTTTTACAAATACGCTGATATGAAATGCCCAAAGAGAATAGATAGCAATTGTACACAAACATCTGTGAAGTTCCAATACATTACCAAACAAAAACGTTGTTTAAACAGGAACCGCCTTAACGAAGTGAGTGATAGAATTTATGAAAATATCATACAAAATACAATAGGCCGAGACACAATGAAATGCAAAAAGAACGTCAAAAAAAAAACAAAAAAAAAAAAAAAAAACCCTCTCTTACCTCATCTTCATTTTCTGTAACGTCAATTGTTAACATGCTCGAGCCAAAATGAAAACTGCGCTCCTTTTTCAGAGTCCCACCAGCAGGAAGCGTGTTTTCATTATAAGAGCTCACAAACTTAAAGTCACTGGTGCGCGAGCCGGTGGTTAGATACGCGTCATAATTGTAAGAGCTGCGGAGAGTTCCTGCTCCATCCACCTCTGCATAGTTGGGAGGGAGATAGGCGCTGGGAACAGCAACTGCTCCATCAAACAACAGTCTGGGCTTTCTCCTGTGACAAAACTTTACTGCCACAATCAGTATGATGAACGTCAGGAAGAAGGTGGACACGCAAACTAATGCAATGATCAAATATGACGTTAATTTAGAGTTGTTTTCCTCATAAGTCATATCTTTCAGTTCAGGAACTTCAGAAAGGTTGTCAGAAATTAGCAAATTTACAGCACAGGTTGTAGACAGAGAGGGCTGACCGTTGTCCTTCACTGAAATAACGAGGTTCTGCTTCATATTGTCAGATTCAGAAATGTCTCGTTGTGTTTTGATCTCTCCACTGTGGAGACCAATTGAGAAAAGTCCAGGATCAGTAGATTTGACAATCTGATAGGACAGCCATGCATTCTGTCCAGAGTCAGCATCTACAGCGATCACCTTGGACACCAGAGAGCCTGAGAGAGTCGCTTTAGGGACCATTTCAGTCATTAAAGACTTTCCATCAGGAACAGGGTATAATATCTGTGGAGAGTTATCATTCTCATCTGTTATGAAGACTTTCACAGTCACGTTGCTGCTGAGTGGTGGAGATCCATTGTCTCTGGCAACAACTTTGACAGTGAAGTTTCTGAACTGCTCATAGTCAAATGATTTTACAGCATGAATCACCCCTGTATCTCCATTAATAGATAGAAATGAGGACACTGGGACCCCATTGACTTCACTGGGAACAAGAGAGTACAGTACAGTCCCATTCTGTCTCCAGTCTGGGTCATTTGCACTGACAGAACAAACAGAAGTGCCTGGTTTGTTATTTTCATTTATATAAGCGCTGTAGGACTGCTGCTCAAATACAGGAGGATTGTCATTCACATCTGAGACAAATAAATGAATTGTCATGGAGGTGGATAATGGTGGAGATCCCCCATCTGTGGCTGTGATGGTAATGTTATAATCAGATTCTTTCTCTCTGTCTAGAGCTTTTGTAGTAACTAGAGAGAAATAGTTTTTAATAGATGGGTTCAGTCTGAAAGGAACATTTTGCTGAACAGAACAACGAATCTGCCGGTTTTCTCCAGAATCTTTGTCTTGAACATTAATGAGTCCCACCTCAGTGCCTGGCTCAGAGTTTTCAGGTAATGGGTTATTCAAAGATTTAAGGATAATTCTAGGTGGATTATCATTAACATCAGTTATATCTATGATAACCTTTGCAGTTGATGCTAATCCAGAGGCATCTTGAGCATGAATTCCTATTTCATAGTTTCTTTCACTTTCATAATCAATTTCTCCGGTCACCATAATTTGTCCTGTTGCCTTATTGATAGAAAATAATTTAGCAGATTTATCTGACATTCTGCTGAATTCATATGTCACTTCCCCGTTTGGACCTTCATCAGCATCAATGGCGCTCACTCTGATTATCTCTGTTCCTGAAGGTGCATTTTCAGCCAGAGTGACTTTATAAACAGACTCACTAAACACTGGGACATTATCATTAGCATCGAGAACAGTGATGTGTATGACAGCAGTGCCAGACCTCTGCGGTGAACCACCATCAGTGACTTTGAGGATCATATCTATCTCCTTCTGCTGCTCACGATCCAACTCCTTTTCCAACACGAGTTCAGCGTATTTTCCTCCATCTGCAGTATCGTGAACATTCAAAACAAAATGTTCGTTTCCCTCCAGTGAATAGCTATTGACTGCATTATACCCAATATCTAAATCATGAGCCTCATGCAAACGGAATCGCTGACCTTTAACGGCTGATTCTCTGATTTCGAAGTTAAAACGGTCATTTGGGAATTGTGGTGCGTTGTCATTTATATCCTGAATTTGCAGAATTATACGATGAACTTCAAGATGGTTTTCCAGGACAAGCTCATAATTGAGAATGCAGGACATTCGAGATCCACAAAGCTCCTCTCTGTCTATTGTCTCTGCCACGATTAAGTCACCAGTATTCAGATTGATGTCACAGTACCGTTTGCTGCTGTCCTCCGTGTCTACCCGAGCTTTACGGGCAGATAATTGTTTCACGTCCATCCCGAGATCCTTGGCTATATTTCCAATCACATACTGGCGCTTGGTTTCTTCCGGAATATTGTAGCTCAGATCTGAACAGACGGCTTTCAGAGGAAACATAAGGAACGCAAATAAATAAACTGAAAACAATTTGTATTCCATTTTTGAAGAGCTGATGTTGCAAATGCTCAACAAACGAGCCTTTGACGGATGATATTCCAATAATTCTGTCAGGATCGACGGAGGGTTACTCCATTTTGTACGGCGTTTATTCTAACAGAAAGATCTCATACTGCATACATTGGGAGGAGAGACGCAGCAGTCTTGGTGAATAGCGACACTCTGAGTATTTTTGGGTCATTGCATCATTCTTGTATCTATTGAAAAGACAGCAGGGATTAACCAAGTAAAGTTTGTTGTTTGTCAACGTGTATTATTGGGTAAAATATCAATTTGCATAAAAATAAATATAGGAAAGGAATTGAAAATGGCCATACATTCAGAGGTAAAGAACAACAGACAGTACTAGTGCTGTCCATGCTTGTGGTTCTGAAACTTGGATGACCTCAGAGACATTCAACGAGAAAATAACGTAACTTTAAATGCATGTTGAATAAAATAGTAAATCAGTCCTAAAAGAAATGAAGGCTTATCATTCTATTCAGCACTTCAACCAAGTTTTAACGGTGTACACTGCACTATCGGCCTCAAAGTGATTATTGTTGTAACACTTTAAGACTATCTGTGTTAAAACTTACAAAAAGCTAAGTTTGTTTTTAGGCTAAAACAGTAACAGAAAATTGCAAGAAAATGTTAAATCTAACATAGCTCAAATACACAACATAGCCAAAGCCACATTATCTTTTTTAAACACTTTTGAAGACCGCAATTCCCTTTATAAACAAACAAACCAGCAGAGAAATTAATCAAAAATAGACTTTTGTATGTTTAACCAGAATTGGTGAAGGCAAAGTTGAAGTACTGTTAACGGTGTGCAGGAAGGCAGGAAGAACACACATTTATGAGATCAAAAGTTCGCGAACTACATAATCTGGTCCATTTAATGAAAACAGTAAGACATCAACTCCGTTCAAGTTTGATTTATTTCAATTTTTTTTTAAAGGATTATTTACTTTAGAAGAAATTATATTAGAAAGTAAGTGACATGGGTCCCGTTTTCAGAGCTACAGCAGCACAACAGTCAATACTGGTGCTGTCCAGACCTGTGGTTCTGAAACCGAATTACTTCACAGACAGATTATAGCCGAAAAACTTGAATTTACTCTAAATAAATGAGACAAACAGGTTTTAGAATAAAAATGTCTCTGTATTAACTACTTCAAATTTTAAAAGGGGTGGGTAGGTGTTTTTTTTTTTCCCCCCCCCCCCCCCCCCAGGCCTGATTGTGTTTATGGGTGCAGTCTAACTTGTGTTAATGCTTCGTTTTTAAAAAAGCACATTATTTTTTACATAATTTACCTTTATTACACACAGCTCTTTCCCTTCTCTGAGAAACGCGCTGATAATTTCCTGCTTTTATGAAGCCCCTCCCTCAGAAAAAAGGCTATGGGCTCAGATTGGTTAACTAGCACAGTGTGCTGAGATTGGCTAAACCGCCTCTAGTGCGCGTCTAAACGTCCCGCCCCTCATCTCAGCATGTGCTCCGGTTGTATTGTAAACAATGGGGTTGTTAATATCGCTTTTCAGTTTGAGCCCGATTGAGATGCAAAGGATATTATTGAAGAGGATCGTGCAGAATCTGTGCAAGCACTGCTTTTAATGGTAGGCCTATGTTTTTTGTTTGTTGTTGTCTCATAGTTTTAGATATACTGTTATTTGTAAATGCCACTGCTTATGTTAGCCTTTAATATACAGTTTTATCCTGATTAAAGCTTTAATACAGTACGGCAAATGCACGGGTGTGTTTAACGCATCTCATGGCTATGTGAAAATAAGTGTATAATTAGAACAGTTCATTGTTGGAGCTGAGCTGAATGAGAGAGAGAGAGAGAGAGAGAGAGAGAGAGAGAGAGAGAGAGAGAGATGCAGAGCAGGGGGACGCGAGGAACAGTATTAAGAACAGCTGCTTTAGAACATTGATTTTTAAACCCATTAAAACATTAAAAACACAAAAAGACAGAATTGCAATTCATATATGAATAGGTTTTAACATGCACCTCTAGTTTTCTCTTCCTCTTCTCTAAAGCAGCGCAGCATGGCCTCGCCCACTTTGCTGCCTTTTCCGGAGGGCGGGGTTTATCTGGGTTTAAGTCACAAACCCCTAAGTAACTTGTTGTAGTCCCTACCAGCCGTTTTTGTAGGCATTAAACTGCCAGAATTTTAAAAGACGATATCTCCGTTTGCACTGAACTTTCAGCTTTGTAACTAACGTTAAAAAAAGTGAAATCGAAATCAACCACCCCTTTAAATTAAATGCTGTACACCATACTATATCAACCTCTAAAATTGCTCATATCTTTTGCAAAATTCATCAATGTAACGTGATATGCCGTCATTCCTGATACTGAAAGCGCTGTGGCAATACATTTACGAAATCATGGGACTAAAAACTAGCCAAAGACTCATTTAAATAGATTTCTGCATAGATGTAGCCATAGTATTTTATATATATATCTTAAAATGAAAGGCAGGAAATGAAGAGAGCTGCTAGCAATAAAATACAGAAATTTGTGATGAAGTGTGAGGTTCTCGTAAAGGGCAACCCAGCATCATAAAATAAAAACTGCTTTAAAAAAGTGGCTGATATCATTATTATTATTATTATTAATAATAATAATATTGTGATGATGATTATTATTATTATGTTGTCAACGGAGACACTAGGAAATACAATAATTAAAGAGTCAAGAGGAGTTAAACTTCTCTTACCTCATCTTCATTTCCTGTAAAGTCAAGTGTTATCATGCTCGAGCCAAATTGAAAACTGCGCTCCTTTTTCAGAGTCCCACCAGCAGGAAGCGTGTTTTCATTATATGAGCTCACAAACTTAAAGTCACTGGTGCGCGAGCCTGTGGTTAGATACGCGTCATAGTTATAAGAGCTGCGGAGAGTTCCTGCTCCATCCACCTCTGCATAGTTGGGAGGGAGATAGGCGCTGGGAACAGCAACTGCTCCATCAAACAACAGTCTGGGCTTTCTCCTGTGACAAAACTTTACTGCCACAATCAGTATGATGAACGTCAGGAAGAAGGTGGACACGCAAACTAATGCAATGATCAAATATGACGTCAGTTTAGAGTTGCTGTCCTCATAAGTCATATCTTTAAGTTCAGGAACTTCAGAAAGGTTGTCAGAAATGAGTAAATTTACAGCACAGGTTGTAGACAGAGAGGGCTGACCGTTGTCCTTCACTGAAATAACAAGGTTCTGCTTCATATTGTCAGATTCAGAAATGTCTCGTTGAGTTTTGATCTCTCCACTATGGAGACCAATGGAGAAAAGTCCAGGATCAGTAGATTTGACAATCTGATAGGACAGCCATGCATTCTGTCCAGAGTCAGCATCTACAGCGATCACCTTGGACACCAGAGAGCCTGAGAGAGTCGCTTTAGGGACCATTTCTGTCATTAAAGACTTTCCATCAGGAACAGGGTATAATATCTGTGGAGAGTTATCATTCTCATCTGTTATGAAGACTTTCACAGTCACGTTACTGCTCAGCGGTGGAGATCCATTGTCTCTGGCAACAACTTTGACAGTGAAGTTTCTGAACTGCTCATAGTCAAATGATCTTACAGCATGAATCACCCCTGTATCTCCATTAATAGATAGAAATGAGGACACTGGGACCCCACTGACTTCAATGGGAACCAGAGAGTACAGTACAGTCCCGTTCTGTCTCCAGTCTGGGTCATTTGCACTGACAGAACAAACAGAAGTGCCTGGTTTGTTATTTTCACTTATATAAGCGCTGTAGGATTGCTGCTCAAATGCAGGAGGATTGTCGTTCACATCTGAGACAAATAAATGAATTGTCATGGAGGTGGATAATGGTGGAGATCCCCCATCTGTGGCTGTGATGGTAATGTTATAATCAGATTCTTTCTCTCTATCTAGAGCTTTTGTAGTAACTAGAGAGAAATAGTTTTTAACAGATGGGTTCAGTCTGAAAGGAACATTTTGCTGAACAGAACAACGAATTTGACGGTTTTCTTCTGAGTCTTTGTCTTGAACATTAATGATTCCCACCTCAGTGCCTGGCTCAGAGTTTTCAGGTACTGGATTATTGAAAGATTTAAGGATGATTCTAGGTGGATTATCATTGACATCAGTTATATCTATTATAATTTTAGCGGTTGATGCCAATCCCGATGAATCTTTAGCTTGAATTCCCATTTCATACTTTTTGTCTTTTTCATAGTCAATTTGTCCAGTCAACACAATTTGTCCCGTTGTCTTATCAATAGAAAATAATTTTGCAGTTTTATCTGATATTCTGCTGAATTCATACGTCACTTCCCCGTTTTGACCTTCATCAGCATCATTTGCGCTCACTCTGATTATTTCTGTTCCTGAAGGTGTATTTTCAGCCAGAGTGACTTTATAAACAGACTCACTAAACACTGGGACATTATCATTAGCATCGAGAACAGTGATGTGTATGACAGCAGTGCCAGACCTCTGCGGTGAACCACCATCAGTGGCTGTGAGGATCATATCTATCTCCTTCTGCTGCTCACGATCCAACTCCTTTTCCAACACGAGTTCAGCGTATTTTCCTCCATCTGCACTATCATGAACATTCAAAACAAAATGGTTATTTGTCTCCAGTGAATAGCTGTTAATAGCATTCTGTCCAATATCCGTGTCATGCGCCTCATCCAAACGGAATTTCTGGCCTTTGTCTGCTGATTCTGTAATTTCCAAATTAATACGTTCATTTGGAAATCGTGGTGAGTTGTCATTTATATCCTGAATTTGCAGAATTATACGGTGCACTTCAAGAGGGTTTTCCAGAACGAGCTCATAACTGAGAATGCAGGACATTCGCGATCCACAAAGCTCCTCTCGGTCTATTGTCTCTGCCACGATTAAATCACCAATATTCAGATTTATATCGCAGTACCGTTTGCTGCTGTCCTCCGTGTCTATCCGAGCCCTGCGAGCAGACAGTTGTTTCACATCCATCCTCAGATCCTTGGCTATATTTCCAATTACATACTGGCGCTTCGTTTCTTCCGAAATATTGTAGCTCAGATCATCACATACGGTTCTCAGAGCAAAGAGAATTAGAGCAACGAAATACGTAAAAAAAGGAACTGAAAATAGCCCGTGTTCCATTTTTGAAGATTTGATTTTGCACCTTCTCAACAGTAAACGAATCTTAGAAATATGTTTTAATAATTCTGTGTCGACGGACTGTTACTCCATTTTGTGCGGCGTTTATTTTAACAAGCAGATCTCATGTTGCATACATTACAAATGGGAGGAGAGACGCATCACTTTGCAGACTTAGTGAATAGCGACACTGTGAGTATTTTTCTGTTAATTACAACACACACATATTTAATGAAAGGACTACAGTGATAAACTAAGTGGCATGTCATATTTGACAAGGCGTATTATTATTATTTTTTTAATAGTTTGCATAAATGTGTAGCTATATTTATAGTGGGAAGGAACTAATAATTTTTCCGCAATGAAAGATAAACTACAAAAGACAGTTCTGTCGCTGTCCAGGCTTCTGGTGCTGAAACTGGATGACCTTACAGATATTGGAAGAAAATGAAAAATGAACTTAACTTCATATTCATATTAAATGAAGGTGTAACCCCGTTTTACAAGAAAAGGGATGACTGTTCTCTGTTTACTGCTTCAACCACACTTAGTTCTTGAGTAAGTTTTAACGTAGATGTAGACTGTATTTTTGATCTCAAAGTGATAAATGTTCTAAAACTTTTAGGTAATCTTCGTTAAAACGTATTAAAAACAAAAATATTTTATACAAAAAAAAAAAAAAAAAAAACTTAAAAATACCAAAAAACAAAAAAAAAACACAACAAAAAATAAAACCATATTGTCCAGTGTAAACACTTTTAAATACCAAAAATTCACGCTAACAAAACTTAATATGGACGAAAAACAAGACAGAGAAATTCTTCAAAAATAAACCCTCTGTACCGATGAATGCAGTGTTCAGATACTGGTAAAGGTGTGCAAGAAGCATGTAAATTGATGAGACACAAATTTTTTTGTATATATAATCGGGACTATTTAAATTGGGTTTATTATAGTGGTAAATGGCTTTTACAGATACGCTGATATGAAATGCAAAAACGTTATTTGAAAAGGAACCTCCTTAATAAAGTGGATAACAGAATTAATGCATATATGTGTGTGTGTGTGTGTGTGTGTGTGTGTGTGTGTGTGTGTGTGTGTGTGTGTGTGTGTGTGTGTGTGTGTGTGTGTGTGTGAAATAAGCCGAAACATCATGAAATGCTAAAAGACAGTACAAATAAGTAAAGCCTCTCTTACCTCAGCTTCATTTTCTGTAACGTCAATTGTTATCATGCTCGAGCCAAAATGAAAACTGCGCTCCTTTTTCAGAGTCCCACCAGCAGGAAGCGTGTTTTCATTATATGAGCTCACAAACTTAAAGTCACTGGTGCGCGAGCCTGTGGTTAGATACGCGTCATAATTGTAAGAGCTGCGGAGAGTTCCTGCTCCATCCACCTCCGCATAGTTGGGAGGGAGATAGGCGCTGGGAACAGCAACTGCTCCATCAAACAACAGTCTGGGCTTTTTCCTGTGACAAAACTTCACTGCCACGATCAGTATGATGAACGTCAGGAAGAAGGTGGACACGAAAACTAATGCAATGATCAAATATGACGTTAATTTAGAGTTGTTTTCCTCATAAGTCATATCTTTCAGTTCAGGAACTTCAGAAAGATTGTCAGAAATGAGTAAATTTACAGCACAGGTTGTAGACAGGGAGGGCTGACCGCTGTCCTTCACTGAAATAACAAGGTTCTGCTTCATATTGTCAGATTCAGAAATGTCTCGTTGTGTTTTGATCTCTCCACTGTGGAGACCAATGGAGAAAAGTCCAGGATCAGTAGATTTGACAATCTGATAGGACAGCCATGCATTCTGTCCAGAGTCAGCATCTACAGCGATCACCTTGGACACCAGAGAGCCTGAGAGAGTCGCTTTAGGGACCATTTCAGTCATTAAAGACTTTCCATCAGGAACAGGGTATAATATCTGTGGAGAGTTATCATTCTCATCTGTTATGAAGACTTTCACAGTCACGTTACTGCTCAGCGGTGGAGATCCATTGTCTCTGGCAACAACTTTGACAGTGAAGTTTCTGAACTGCTCATAGTCAAATGATCTTACAGCATGAATCACCCCTGTATCTCCATTAATAGATAGAAATGAGGAAACTGGGACCCCACTGACTTCACTGGGAACCAGAGAGTACAGTACAGTCCCGTTCTGTCTCCAGTCTGGGTCATTTGCACTGACAGAACAAACAGAAGTGTCTGGTTTGTTATTTTCACTTATATAAGCGCTGTAGGACTGCTGCTCAAATACAGGAGGATTGTCATTCACATCTGAGACAAATAAATGAATTGTCATGGAGGTGGATAATGGTGGAGATCCCCCATCTGTGGCTGTGATGGTAATGTTATAATCAGATTCTTTCTCTCTGTCTAGAGCTTTTGTAGTCACTAGAGAGAAATAATTTTTAAAAGATGGGTTCAGTCTGAAAGGAACATTTTGCTGAACAGAACAACGAATATGCCGGTTTTCTCCTGAATCTTTGTCTTGAACATTAATGATTCCCACCTCAGTGCCTGGCTCAGAGTTTTCAGTTACTGGACTGTTCAAAGATTTAAGGATGATTCTAGGTGGATTATCATTAACATCAGTTACATCTATTATAACCTTTGCAGTTGATGCTAACCCAGAACCATCCTGAGCGTGGATGCCCATTTCATAGTTTTTTTCATTTTCATAATCAGTTTCACCGATCAGCAAAATTTTTCCTGTTTTCTTATCAATAGAAAATAATTTTGCAGCTTTATCTGATATTCTACTGAATTCATACGTCACTTCCCCGTTTGGACCTTCATCAGCATCAGTGGCGCTCACTCTGATTATTTCTGTTCCTGAAGGTGTATTTTCAGCCAGAGTGACTTTATAAACAGACTCACTAAACACTGGGACATTATCATTAGCATCGAGAACAGTGATGTGTATGACAGCAGTGCCAGACCTCTGCGGTGAACCACCATCAGTGGCTGTGAGGATCATATCTATCTCCTTCTGCTGCTCACGATCCAACTCCTTTTCCAACACGAGTTCAGCGTATTTTCCTCCATCTGCACTAACATGAACATTCAAAACAAAATGTTCGTTTCCCTCCAGTGAAAAGCTATTGACCGTATTATGCCCAATATCTGAATCATGAGCCTCATGCAAACGGAATTTCTGGCCTTTGTCTGCTGATTCTGTAATTTCCAAATTAATACGTTCATTTGGAAATCGTGGTGCGTTGTCATTTATATCCTGAATTTGCAGAATTATATGGTGCACTTCAAGTGGGTTTTCCAGGACAAGCTCATATTTGAGAATGCAGGACATTCGAGATCCACAAAGCTCCTCTCGGTCTATTGTCTCTGCCACGATTAAATCACCAGTATTCAGATTAATATCACAATACCGTTTGCTGCTGTCCTCCGTGTCTATCCGAGCATTACGAGCAGACATTTTTTTCACATCCATCCTCAGATCCTTGGCTATATTTCCAATTACATACTGGCGCTTCGTTTCTTCCGGAATATTGTAGCTCAGATCATCGCAGACGGTTCTCAGAGCAAAGAGAAGGAGAGCAACGAAATACGTGAAAAAACGAAATGAAAATAATCCGTGTTCCATTTTTGAAGATTTGATGCTGCAAATACTCAACAGTTAGTGACACTTTAACGGATGATTTTCCAATGTTCTATCGGTGTCTACGGACGGTTAGTCCATTTTTGCGCAACGTTTATTCTAGCAGACAGAGCTCATATTGCATGCTTTAATTGTGGGAGGAGAGACGTATCACACTGCATTCTTGGTGAATAGCGACACTGTGAGTATTTTTCTGCTCATTGCGTCATGCATGAAAAGGCGACGGGTATGGACCAGAATAAGTCCGTTGTGTTTTGTTGTTGTTGTTTCCCAAAGGGTGCTATTTTGCAATATTTATTTACTTTAAAAAAAATTATACAGGGAAAAAAGTATCAGCGGTCACGTCTTCTGAGAAAATATACAACAGTCAATGCTGACGGTGTCCATGTTTGTGGTGCTAAAAATTAATAGCTAAACTCAAAGACAAACTGTATGAGAAAAAAAGTGATGCAACACTGAGTTTATATTAAATAAATAAGTAAATCCGTTGTAGTAATAAATGTTTTTTTTTTCACCAGTTCAAATAAACTTAGTTCTTTAGTAGGTTTTAAATTTTATACATTTTACTATCGACCTCAGAGTGAAAAAAAAAAATAAATAATCAAAAATCTTGTATCAAAATGCCATGAAGCTGTTAATTCGTGCAAAGCTCAAATACACATTTTTACTAATAAATGTTATATTATTCAATACGTTTCTTAATAAATAAATAAATAAATAAAAATTGGGCCTGCAGTGGTCATAAACAAAATGCAATAAGGAAAAATTAAGATAAATAAATGCCTCAAAAGTAGACCATTGTATTGTCATATTTGATGAAGGCAACATTCTCGTCCATCACACGACCAAAAAGTCTAAATAGGTGCAGACAGTATACACATTCATGAGATCAAAATTTGATGAACCAGTAATCTGGTTCACTAGACTTGTTCTGAGCAAAAAAATAACAAAATAAAAAGATAAAAATAAATAACAATAAAAATACTAGAGGGATGATAGAAATATAATACACAATTATAAAGTGTGAGGTTCTCATGAATTATGCTCCCCAAGAATGTTTAAACAAGAACCGCCTAAAGTAGCTGCAATGGAAATGCTATTCAAAATACATAATCAACGCAAACAGCTGTAAAAAATATTCAAAGTTAAGCCTCTCTTACCTCATCTTCATTTTGTGTAACATCAAGTGTTATCATGTTGGTTCCAAATTGAATATTGTGCTCCTTTCTCAGAGTCCCACAAGCAGGAAGCGTGTTTTCATTATAAGAGCTCACAAACTTAAAGTCACTTGTGCGCGAGCCTGTGGTTAGATACGCGTCATAATTGTAAGAGCTGCGGAGAGTTCCTGCTCCATCCACCTCCGCATAGTTGGGAGGGAGATAGGCGCTGGGAACAGCAACTGCTCCATCAAACAACAGTCTGGGCTTTCTCCTGTGACAAAACTTCACTGCCACGATCAGTATGATGAACGTCAGGAAGAAGGTGGACACGCAAACTAATGCAATGATCAAATATGACGTCAGTTTAGAGTTGCTGTCCTCATAAGTCATATCTTTAAGTTCAGGAACTTCAGAAAGGTTTTCAGAAATTAGTAAATTTACAGCACAGGTTGTTGACAGAGATGGCTGACCGCTGTCCTTCACTGAAATAACAAGGTTCTGCTTCATATTGTCAGATTCAGAAATGTCTCGTTGTGTTTTGATCTCTCCACTGTGGAGACCAATGGAGAAAAGTCCAGGATCAGTAGATTTGACAATCTGATAGGACAGCCATGCATTCTGTCCAGAGTCAGCATCTACAGCGATTACCTTGGACACCAGAGAGCCTGAGAGAGTCGCTTTAGGGACCATTTCAGTCATTAAAGACTTTCCATCAAGAACAGGGTATAATATCTGTGGAGAGTTATCATTCTCATCTGTTATGAAGACTTTCACAGTCACGTTACTGCTGAGCGGTGGAGATCCATTGTCTCTGGCAACAACTTTGACATTGAAGTTTTTGAACTGCTCATAGTCAAATGATTTTACAGCATGAATCACCCCTGTATCTCCATTGATAGATAGAAATGAGGACACTTGGACCCCATTGACTTCACTGGGAACCAGAGAGTACAGTACAGTCCCGTTCTGTCTCCAGTCTGGGTCATTTGCACTGACAGAACAAACAGAAGTGCCTGGTTTGTTATTTTCACTTATATAAGCGCTGTAGGACTGCTGCTCAAATACAGGAGGATTGTCATTCACGTCTCCGACAAATAATTTAATAGTTTTAGATGACGTTAAGGGCGGGGAACCCTCATCAGTAGCTGTAATCGTGATATTATATTCAGATTCTCTCTCTCGGTCCAACGCTTCCGCTGTTACCAATGCAAAGTGGTTCTTAATTGATGGTGTTAGTTTAAAGCGATCGTTATGCTGAATAAAACATTTAATCTTTCCATTAGATTCTGTATCTTTGTCTTGCACGTATATAACGGCAACTTCTGTACCCACAGACGCATCCTCCATAAGCGGCGTTTTAAGAGATTTAATCATTATAAAGGGAGCATTATCATTGACATCATTGATGTCTACCACTACTTTAGAAGTGGCTGCTAGACCAGCTCCGTCTTTTGCTTTAACCCGAATCTCAAACGAAGGATTGTCTTCAAAGTCTAATGGCCCTTTAATTGTTACTTCACCAGATGCTGGGTCTATTGAAAAAATAGACTTTGCATTCACTGGCATATGACTAAATTCATAAGTAACATCTCCGTTTGCTCCCTCATCAGCATCACTGGCACTCACAGTAACCACAACTGAGTCTACCAGAAGGTTTTCAGGGACACTCACCTTATAGACTGGCTGAGAAAAAACTGGTTTATTGTCATTAATGTCCAAAACGCGGATTTGTACAACTACAGTGCCTGATTTCTGAGGATTGCCCCCGTCATAAGCTGTCAAAATAAGAGAATGCTTGTCTTGTTTTTCACGGTCCAGTTCATGCTCCAACACTATTTCTGCATATTTCCCAGTTTCAGCACTAGTCTGTACAGCTAAACTGAAATGCGGGTTATTTGAGAGTCTGTAACCTTGTACTGAATTTATTCCGCTGTCCGGGTCCGCAGCCTCGTCTATGGAAAACCTAGACCCTTTATCTGCGGACTCTGGGATATCTAATTTTACTTCACTGTGGGGGAAGGCCGGGTTGTTGTCGTTTATGTCTTGAATCTCCAGAGTTACACGGTGTAGTTCAAGGGGGTTTTCCATGAAGAAATCAAAATATAATGTGCACAAAGGTTTTTGTCCGCAGAGCTCTTCTCGGTCAATCCTTTCATTTATAACCAATTCCCCATTTTGCGCGTTGATTTCACAGTAGCGTCTTTTTCCATCAAACTCAATCCTTGGCTCCCGTGATGAAAATGTATTCCTATCGACAACTAAATCCTGCGCAATTTTGCCGACCACTGACCCTCGCTTCATTTCTTCTGGAAAGGAATAACGAACATCTCCTAAGCATAATGAAACGGCGAACGAATAAAGGACAAAGGCTTTCCACATCGATAGCCGCGACGCATATGCTGCGGTGTATTCCATTCTAAGTAAACGTGAAGAAGATTCTTAAAGACAATTTCATAGGCCTATTACTAAGATAGATATTGTCCTCAGACACAAACAGCAGTGGTATGAACATAAGAAGTGTGATCAGAAAATAGAATGCAAAGCAAATGGGTGGACCGATGAACAAATTCCCAGCACAGATCAACAGCGACACACTGTGTAGTGTGAAAAAACCTACAGGTAAAATGTTACACTCGTCAGTGAACTTATTTCATTTTTAAAGGTACATTTCTAAAGGTACCGTAGTCTAAAACTCTTTCAGGATGTTGAAAATGATAATGTAAAATTTGAATAACATAAGGCTCAGGAGTGGACAGAGGCGCCGATACTATGATTGATTTTGTTACAAGAAGATACAACTAGTAAAGGTTTTCCTCAGACTAATGAGGGAATGCATTCTAGAATTTGGAAAAATAAAGAATTTCTATTAAATTATCAAATGAAGACAAAATAGAATCAGTTCGAACGCATTTTAAGGACTTAAGAGGCATCGTCGTCATCGTGTTTTTTTTTTTTTTTTTAAGCTGTGTTTCCGAGTCACAACACAGACGGGCAATATTTAAGAATTAAAACAGATATTTACCTCTGTACACTCTCCTTCGTCAGACAGGCGCAACATACTATAATCGATGTCACTTCTGATCAGAGTTCCACAAGCAGGAAGTGTGTTTTCATTATACGAGCTCACAAACTTAAAGTCACTGGTGCGCGAGCCTGTGGTTAGATACGCGTCATAATTGTAAGAGCTGCGGAGAGTTCCTGCTCCATCCACCTCAGCATAGTTGGGAGGGAGATAGGCGCTGGGAACAGCAACTGCTCCATCAAACAACAGTCTGGGCTTTCTCCTGTGACAAAACTTCACTGCCACGATCAGTATGATGAACGTCAGGAAGAAGGTGGACACGCAAACTAATGCAATGATCAAATATGACGTTAATTTAGAGTTGTTGTCCTCATAAGTCATATCTTTCAGTTCAGGAACTTCAGAAAGGTTGTCAGAAATGAGTAAATTTACAGCACAGGTTGTAGACAGAGAGGGCTGACCGTTGTCCTTCACTGAAATAACAAGGTTCTGCTTCATATTGTCAGATTCAGAAATGTCTCGTTGTGTTTTGATGTCTCCACTATGGAGACCAATGGAGAAAAGTCCAGGATCAGTAGATTTGACAATCTGATAGGACAGCCATGCATTCTGTCCAGAGTCAGCATCTACAGCGATTACCTTGGACACCAGAGAGCCTGAGAGAGTCGCTTTAGGGACCATTTCTGTCATTAAAGACTTTCCATCAGGAACAGGGTATAATATCTGTGGAGAGTTATCATTCTCATCTGTTATGAAGACTTTCACAGTCACGTTACTGCTCAGCGGTGGAGATCCATTGTCTCTGGCAACAGCTTTGGCAGTGAAGTTTCTGAACTGCTCATAGTCAAATGATCTTACAGCATGAATCACCCCTGTATCTCCATTAATAGATAGAAATGAGGACACTGGGATCCCGTTGACTTCACTGGGAACCAGAGAGTACAGTACAGTCCCGTTCTGTTTCCAGTCTGGGTCATTTGCACTGACAGAACAAACAGAAGTGCCTGGTTTGTTATTTTCACTTATATAAACAGCATATGTCTGTAACTCAAATGTAGGGGAGTTGTCGTTGATGTCTGAAACTTGTATGTTCAGAGTTAGATTCGAGAATAAGGGGGGTGTACCTCCATCCGTTGCTGTTATTGTTACATTATAATTTTCGATTTGCTCCCGATCAAGCGAACGAGTTGTAGTGATAATGAAATAAGACTTGATGTACGGCTGTAGTTGAAATGGCAGACTTGAAGAAATGGAGCAACTAACCCGGCTGTTTTCACCGGAATCTTGGTCCTTCACGTTTATTACAGCGATCTCTGAACCAGGTGGAATGTTTTCTGGGATTTGTTTTTTCAGAGACTTTACTGATATAACAGGCGCGTTATCATTTATGTCATCTATTTCAATAACAACTTTACAGTGGCCTGTCTGACCTCCACCGTCCTCCGCCTGCACTTCCATCTCGTACAACGAGGACTTGTCGTGGTCCATCTGTCCAATTACAGATATTTCTCCATAATTTTCGTCAATTTTAAACAATTCTTTTGTGTTGTCAGATAGGTGATTGATATAATACGTTATTTGTCCATTTGCGCCCTCATCAACATCGGTCGCAGCAATTCTGATGACAGACGTTCCGAGTGCTGCATTTTCGGATAAACGAGTTTTGTACAAAGGCTGCGAAAATACTGGTGCATTATCATTCACGTCTATCACGAACACTTCAATAACAACAGTTCCAGATTTCGGAGGATTTCCCCCATCCACCGCAGACAATATTAAGGAATGCTCTCCCTTTGTCTCTCTATCCAGGCTGTTTTTCAAAACAATGTCCACATACCTGTCTTTATTTGATTTTGTATCAAGGACAAAATATTTGTTTTAACTAAGAATATAGGTCTGGACTGAATTTATTCCAACATCCAAATCGCGTGCACAAGCTATTTGTAATTTACTTCCGGTAGGTGCTGCTTCGCTTATCTCTAGCTTAATTGAATCTTTAGGGAAAACAGGAGGGTTGCCATTGATATCCTGGACCTCCAAAACAATGTTATGAAGCTCTAAAGGATTTTCAAGAATAAATTCAAAGTGCACGAGGCAGGAGGAGGTCGTTCCGCACAGCATCTCTCGGTTGATCCTTTCTGAAACAAAAAGATTTCCAGAATCTAGGTCTACTTCATAATATATTTTATCCCCTTGGTAATCCAAACGGGCTTTGCGAAACCTCAAGCGATCGGAATCCATATTAAGGTCCTTACTTAGACTTCCAATAACATATTTTGTCTTTGTTTCCTCCGGCACAGAATAACGAACATCAGCAGCGGCAATTCAGAAGAGAAGCGATGTTATCCATAATCGCCATTTGGCCAAACGCAGTTTAGACATTTTCGCCATATTTTCTTGGTGTAATAAAGTAAAGCGTTGTTTTGAAACGCTGTTCACAAACAACCGATTTATTTCGTCGTCGTCTGCATTGCTCTTTTGGACAAATGTTAACAGAACAGAAAGATTCCCGCACCAATGGGTGTGTTCTTATGCCCTAAAACAGCAGAGTTAGTCAACAGCGACGCTGTGGTTGAATTGAGTTTACCAAAAAAAAAAAAAAAAAAAAAAATTATATATATATAAAAAAAAAGAAGCTATGTTTTTAAAATATAAATATTTTGTAATAACAATATACACTACTGGTCAGTAATTTGGGGTCAGTATTTTTTTTCTTTCTTTTTTTTTAAAATAAAATCAATACTTTTATTCAGCAAGGATGTGTTAAATTGATAAAAAGTGATAGTAAAGAAAATATATTATTAAAATATATATAATTAGAATTTTTATTTTTATTTTGAATAAATGCAGTTCTTTTTAACCTTTTATTCATCAGATATATTAGACAGCAGAACTGTTTCCAACACTCATAATAAATCAGAATATTAGAATGATTTCTAAATGATCATGTGATAGACTGGATGTTACATGTGACACTGAAGGCTGGAGTAATGATGCTGAAAATTCAGCTTTGCATCACAGGAATAAATTATTTTTTTAAAGTATATTCAAATAGAAAACTATTATTTTAAGTTGTAATAATATTTCACAATATTACTGTTTTTTCTGTATTTTTGATCAAATAAATGCAGGCTTGATGAGCAGATGAAACTTCTTTCAAAAACATTAAAAATAGTAATATTAAAAAATAAAAAATATAATAACCTTACTTGTATGTATATATATATATATATATATATATTTTTTTTTTTTAATTAATTGGTAATGCAGGTTTAAATCCACAGTTTTATTCTTACCTGATATGTCACAGATAAACCTGATGTAGTATTCTTTCATAAAAGAAGACCCTGGTTAATACAAAACCCTAAATATACATAAAGTATTAACGTGGGCTTTTGTTCACACTGCGGATAAACCACATAAACCAAAAGTAGGCCCTACTATTATGAGATTATAGTCTTTGTTTTAATTCAAACTGTTTGTGAGCATTTATATGGAATAAGAGTCATTTGTTTATAATTATTTTTAGCTCATGTATAGGTGTAGTTCATGTCAGCTACACACGCCACAAACTGGCGCATGTTTTCAGCACCATGGACAGCGCACTCCGTAAAGTCGCGAAACAAGGCAGCTGAAATAGAAAGTCTAACTTCAGATACAGGCTAAAATGTCCGTTGAATGAAATTTGATTTGGAAAGATATTCCATATTCAGTATACTGAAATTAAATTATATTTTTTGTTTGTTTGTTTGTTTGTTTGTTTGTTTTTTAAGAAAATAGAGTATACATAGTTGAGAGAGAGAGAGAGAGAGAGAGTACCAGTAAAGCCTAAAATGGAAATACAAATAGAAATTAACACTATAGCTTCTCTAATCTTTTTGTATTCTATCTATGTTTTCTTTTTTATTTATTATACAATTAACAAAAGCAAAAAAGGCCTCGAACACTAGCTTGCTCTATTCTTTTCCTATTCTATCTTTTTATTTATTTATTTATTTATTTATTTTTGTTTCGTTTTATTTGTAATTATTATATGATTTAAAAAACCTTGCTACGTGTATTGCATTAAGCTAAAAGAGACTTGTTATAGCACTTGCATATCATTGCTCTTTTGTTGATTTTGATTGCTTCCATTGTCCTCATTTGTAAGTCGCTTTGGATAAAAGCGTCTGCTAAATGACTAAATATAAATGTAAATGTAAAATAGAAACAACAATAAAAGGTCAACTGATAGAGAAGTCAATGCACTACATTCGTTAACTGATAAAATGGAAAAGAAACAGCCTATTTCTACTGTACTGAACTTGAACTGCACACATTTGGTATCCTGCGTAACAGTCAGCAGCCTTCATCTAATGTACATTTAAATAGAAAGTTTCCAAGTTCAATGCCTCGCCTTTGTGTATGTGTTCACCAAACGTAAATAATACGTCAGAATGTTGCAGAAAAATCAAATGCTACCCGAAATATGCCGTTATGAGGCATACATTATTATACTCCACTATTTTATCATTTTTACATTCAAAGTTCAACCGTTCAAATTTGCATTTCGATTTACTTCAAATAATTTCCGACCAAAACACGAGAACTTAATTTAATCCATATATTTCATTACTTGGAGAACAATAATATCGGTTTGTTTCAGAAGATTTATGATTTGTGCAAGTAAAACTTTCAGGTCCACCTTCTTTGAAGTTTTTGTATAGTCACTGAAAATCTTGAAATAGAAAGCTCAGTCAAGTTACCACATGGCCTGCCACTGTAAGCTGGGAACCAGTTTAATGACAAATATCCAGCTGGTAAAAAAAGTGTTAGGTTAGCACATCCCATGTTTAAAATAAAATGCATGTGGGGTAATTATTTTTAGTGCAGAAGATGAACAAATATTTAATATAGACTATTATTCAGGCCAATGCTGTTTACTAACAATAGAGACAGGCCAAATATAAACCACAGATAAATCTCCAATAGTTATGAAAGAAAACTTTATTTGTGATTTATAAACAAAACACATTACCAGATTTCAGAAAGTAATATAAAATAATAAACACCATTACACAGATGACCAGATGTACAAAAAAATTGTCCAACAGATTTGCACTGTCAAAGTCAAAAACATAGTGCCACTTAGGCACTGGATGAATTGATATATAATTACTACACACAAGCAGAATACATAGACCTTTTTATTTCCTGTTTTATCATTTTTTCTTTTTTTTTCTTTCTTTTTTATTTTTTATTTATTTTTATTTTTATTTTTTATTTTTTAAGGGAGAGGTTTATACCATAGGGAAGTATGAACTGGCTCACATTACAGTCTTATTGATTTCAAAACCTAGCACAAAATGAAGGATTGATCCTTTCAATTTGCAAAAATCATAAGGTTGTAAGAAAACAAAAAAACAAAAAAAAAAAACAATTTAGACCAAAACACTACAGCATTACATATAGCTAGAATGTTAATGTTAACGTTGATCGCCACAGAGCCGACATCGTTTCGGTGTCTTCTTTTTGCACTCTATGCATGTATGTAATCAGTGTATGTTTGTGTTTGAATAATTTGATTAATGTCTACATACTTCAGCAGAGACGATACACATCTCAATTTTCATCATAAATGAGAAAAAATGATAATTATGAAAAACATATCTGTTAATTTATATCTATATATAATTTCTGTTTAATTGCGTTTAACATGCAAAACAGTCACTTGGTGATCTGACAGCACTAACCCACACCTGAAAGAGACTCAAGTGTGTGTGTGTGTGTGTGTGTGTGTGTGTGTGTGTGTGTGTGTGTGTGTGTGTGTGTGTATGTGTGTTCTTTGTGATTATACGGTCTCAAAGCAGTACGAACATCTCTCCTTTACTGAACAGTATCTCTACAGACTTAGAAGGGAAAGAAAGGAGAGATGTGCTCCCTTTTAAAAACAGAAAATTTAAGCATGATGTCTGAATGTTAAGAAAACATTCCCATTATTTACAAAATTTTAATCAACAACTATGGAACTGTCATGAAGCTATATCTCATCATTGATTATATACAGTAGAAAAACTCTATACTGCCAACCACTGTGGTCTTAGTCTAATCTCCACTCAACTTCTATTTTTGCCCTAGAAAGCACCATATGCTGTAGTTAAACATGTCCATAATCATGGCTGCATAGTCCATGGTGGTTCAACTGCTGTGAGAGCATAAACACTGGTGTGTCTTGATTGTGTGTGTGTGTTTATGCATGTAGGGGCCAGTACCTGTGCTTAGTTTCCAGCAGAAGTGACAATAATATTAACTTGATTTTCTGCTCTTTCTTGTCACATTGTACAATACAAGCCACCAGGGGGCAGTACTGACATTGGTCCAGCAATGCACACCAGATAAAGGGAGGTTGGTAACATCAGATATGCAAAAGTTACAAGCAGTAGCTAAGGGCAAGTAGCTGGACTAAGACATAAAGCTGTCAGGAAGTGGGATGATATCTATCAAACATTCAAAACAGCAGCAAAGGAAGTGGGTGTGTTTTGAAATGAAGCCACAAGCATTCATTCTACTATTTTACAGACTATCGAGAAGCTGTTGTGCTTCAGTCCTGTGGGGATTTTAGGTGTACAGCATGTGGACAACCTGTTCATAGTGTGTTATGCATTAGAGAGCAAGAACGCACATCAATTTGTGTTTTGTATTCATACAAATCATGGGTGTGCATGATTTTGTACTGTATGAAATGAGATTTACTTGCTCTTAGAAAATATACTGAGTAAAGCATCATTCTGAGATTTTAGCATTACTTTGGGAGCAGGACAGAAGCGTTAGAGATCTCTGTGCCCTGTTCTAGGACATTTTTGTGAGTGTAAAGCAAGTGATTTCGCTGCTACATTCCCATCTCTGTAGGCGTTTATTTTTTTATCTGCTCTAGAAATCAGACACTGGTCTTTCTGATAAAGTTTTGTTTCCAGCAGATCAAGGAGTGAGACAGAGCCAGGGGTGGTTGTTTCTTCCCCATTTGACATTGAGGGAGGAAGGCAGGGATGGAGTTAGATAAAACTCTTGGTATGGCATGAGTTCATATCCAGTTTAACTGGATTAATTTGATCCTTTTAAAAGAGGTGAGGGACTTCCCTCATCATGGTTGAAAATGTCATTTGCAAGGTGCGAGTGGGCTTGGACATCGCTGATTAATTTCTGCACCAGAACTAGAAAAATAGCCAATCAGAGTCACAGGTTCACATGTTAATTTGTAATTTCTCTTCTTTCTTCAACTGGAATTGGTAAATAAGGTATATAGAAGGAACTTTTCTCTTTACATTTTCAGTATTTTTGGTTTTCTCTTTCTGTCAGCATTTGCTACAAACATAAGCTGATAGCTGTAATATTGTTGTGGGACGTTATTTGTTACTCCTCGCCATCATCTTTTCCTTTATCCTTCTTGTCCTTCTTTTCCTTCTTCTTCTTTTTCTTCTTCTTAGACTCCTCTTTCTTTCCGAAGGTGATGAACTCGCCCTTATCATCAACGGCACCTGGGTCCTGCCGAATGGAGATGATGGCAGGAGCACCGGGAATAATGAAGGCTTCAGGGGGGATCTCTCCTGGCTTCAGGGCTTGTGGAGGACCGTAGCCGGGGCCTGCACCGTAGCGGAAGCTCCAGCTGTTACTGTTGATTCCAGCTCCAACAGGAGGGGACAGCTGTCCCTCTCCCTCCCCATCTGAGTGAGAAGAATTACAATGATTAGACTGTGTCATTATACTTTCCTCATATAAACCAAGATACTGCATTACCTAATGGCTCAAAAGTCATGTTTAAAAAAGTCAAAAATAAAAGCCCTAAATTTTTTATATATTTGGGGAGACAGAAATGGAGAGAGAACTTTTATTACAACAATCCTGATATTACAACAATCCAAAAAATCTTATTAAAGAATGAAAGTCAGGGCAGGGTTAATTGCGGTTGTAAAATGTAATATGGTGTGACTCCCCAAAAACTCTTTATGAATAATTTATTTATTATTAATAATTCATGACGTAAATAAATAAATAAATAAATGCATGAATGAAGGAATGAATTAATCTTATTCACTTTAACTTGATGGTTACACAACACAACACAAGTCTCTGCATTTAAACTTTTCTTAAAAAATCATTTTATTTCTTGGCACGTGTGTTTTATAATAATATAATATAATATAATATAATATAATATAATATAATATAATATAATATAATATAAATATAATATAATATAATATAATATAATATAATATCTTTCTCTCTAGAGATGTATGGCAAAAAGTATTTGAACTAAAACCCTGATTGGGGAAGCAGGTTGGTTTTCTTTATTTAACATTGGTCTAAACCTACAAGTAATACACACAGAGAGGGACACTGGATCACTCTGGAGTGCACTTTCATACAATGTTCATGTTTGAAAGTGCACTACCCCAACAGGGACAGAGACCTGAGTCTGGAGTGAGAGACTTATGTACTACTTTCCCTACAGAAACAGGGCTCTTTGCCACACCAGTTACTCTATGACCTACTTTCATTTCTGTGTTTTATTTAGATCTCACCATGGCCCTGAAATGCAATTCTATTTGTTTTTGATCTGTACGTTTACTATGACAGTACCGCACGGCTTATTTCAATAAATGCAAAACCTAGCAGGGATTATCCATTTTGATATTCTTTCCTCGGCTTAAATAAATCTGCATGCGTGAATTGTGCGTCTATGTGTGTGCGCAACAACTAGACTAAATTGGGAATCCTTCTCCTGCTCAGTTTCAGGCACATGTCTAAATTTAGACACGTCAAATCCTGCCATTAATATTTTTTATGTGTCTACTGATCTATTATGTATAATCTTGAACATCCTAAAAATATACCACCTCTCCGTCCATACAGAACAGTCATGGTACACAGATGGTACAGAAAAGAGTCAGTGAGGGAGTGTTTACATGCACACATTCACAGAAGCACTGTGTGTCGCCCCCTGGGCTTGACAGATCACATTTGGCTGAGAAGGTCAGAAATTGTGGTTCAGAGTGGTAGCAGTGGTCAGATCTCTAGTGAGAGAGTAACTCATGTGTTCATGAGTTAGTCACACCTCACTCCATCTCCCTGCGGCTTTCATTATTGCAGCAATATCAGTGCATGTGTGTGTCTGTGTGTTAAGTTTCATGTCAGAGCAGGTCAGCTGAGCAGGGGTGCATTTCCCAAAAGCATCATTAGCTAACCATGGTAGTTAATTCCATTGAAATCTATTGGTAACGACGGACATGCGACCATAGTTGCTTTTGGGAAATGCACCCCTGCTCAGCTGACCTGCACCTCAGACTAGTTTTTGTCCTCATGAGACTAAAGAGAAGATCAGCAGACTGGAGCTGGAAGAAACAGTCTAAAAGTCTAAGTTTTTACATGTGCTAAGTTCTTAAAAATGTACTATTTGTATTAATTTTTGCACGTTTTGAAAAAGTAGCCCACAATTTTCAATAACTTTTAAGTTTATGACTCTAAAAATAAACGCAAAATAGAACTAGTAAAAGTAAGTAAACATTTTTCTTCTTCTTTATATTTCCATTTGTTGGTTGCACCACATGACTTTGATTCTGCAAATGTTTTTCAACTGTTAATGAAGCAGTTATCTTGAATAAAAAATAAATAAATAAATAAATAAATAAAAAATTATTCCCTAAAGAAATAAAATAAAACACTGTGCCAAAATAGTTTTGTTAGTTAGGTTTTCTTTTTAAGAATTTTATTCATTTAATAAAGCTCTTTTTAGTATGATAACAGGATATTTGTCACATTGACACTCTGCCTTTATTCCAAATTTATTTTATTACTGAAATTAAAAACATGTTTATCACAGAAGGTGTCTGTATGTTTGAAGTGCATTTTTTACATTTATTTTTCAATAAATTATTATACTTTTGTATTTTTTTTTTCATATGGTTCAATTTTTTTTTACCATTTTCCATTTAATGTCTCTAAAAATAAAAGTCAAAAATAATATTGTTGGTTGCACCACATGACTTCAATTCTGCTAACGTTTTTCAACTATTAATAAACAGTAAAGAAGTTTAGTTATTATTTCATCCTTTCCTTTTTTTTTTCTCAGGATAGTTGTATCACTCTGAAACTCAGAATTTATGCCAAATTAATTTTATTCCAGAAATTAAAATTATGCTTATCATAGAGCTTATCACATTAATGCTGTCTTGATTTTAGTTTGATGATTTTCTTTGCCTTAATTGTGCCTAAAGAGGGTATTAAGGCCATTAGATAATGTTGTTCTGTGGTTTAGCCTTAGTGTCCAAATGTCCAAAATTATTATTTTTCCTTTTAAATAATATAAAATTTCATTAATCATTTTTATTTAATCTTCTTTTTTTCCATAAATCAATGCTATTGGTCACCCTTTATGTTTGTCGGTGGGTTTTACAAAAAATCATCCAATGAAAAGTAATAAAAAGAGCTTGTGATTAAACCCCCGTAACTCCACTAGATCCTCAAACTGTCGGTAAAATCTTGATCTGTTGTCATAATTTTAGTAAAATGTTAATATTAATAATGATAACAGCCACAATATAGAGCAACATTACATATTGCTTTGCTATATCAGTGGAGCCAGATAAATGTGTGCATTTAAAGACAAATACTTGATCTACTATGCATTTATGTGTTAGATGCACATGTGCTACTTTTTGTACTATTTCTGGTCCTTTCAGGCCTCCGGTCTTTATTTTTTCCTGTGATGTTTCTATCTCTCCTACCTTGCTCGTTCTTCCATTTTGAGTATGATTGGTTGCCGTGGAAACCTCCTCCCCCACCCCCTGCTCGCCCACTCCAAGCTGCTCCTGCTGCAGTATCTAAGATTCATTGTTGTTGCCTGGCAACAAGTCACGCAGTGTTTCCTAGCAACAAGACCACCGGAGGGGTCTGCCAATCCTGAACCTCTGTTCATCTCCAACCCCCGCATACCTGCTCGTCTCTTCCAGCATCACTCTCATTCTATCATCCCTTTCCTTCTCTATTACTCGCCGTCTCTCTGCATCCCACATGCTTTATCTTTTAAATGAATCACAGTATAGTATCCTCATATATCTCTCATATTAATCTGTGTCTCATTTTCCTGCTTGGCCTCTTTTCCATTCCTCCTGTTCCCATGACCTCAACCGTGTTGTAATTTACAAGCACTAAACCAGCGCTTACACAACACACCTGCGTTGCCTCAATAACACAACATTAGCCTGGTAATAATCACCATTTAGTTGGACAACTAGACTGGATTTCAAAAGTCTATCAGATTTGCGGTGTGTAGTTCGTCCTTTGGCTTCACCTCTCTGCAGGTTGCTAATAAAGAATCAATGGATTTATCTTTCTCCTCTCCTCTTTTTTTGCTCTTTGTCTCTCTTGATCTGTCCCACTTACTCTATTCGTTTCTTCCCACTGTCTGCCGTCATTCCAGTTCAGCTCTGCTCTATCAGCCTGCCAATATCTCCACCATCCACCACCCAGGAGACCCACCACTCTTGCTTCATTCCTCTAATGGCACATTAGATTGATCGTCCTCTGTCTATCTGGCTGATCTTTGAGGAGAAGCGTATCTCAGTAATGCAAATTCAATAACCCCAAACAGGCCTTGTGCATCACAATATTTAGATACTTTGGTTCTGAACTTCAGCACAGTAAATGAAAGATGCCATTTGAGCACAATGGGCATGTAGACACAAGAGGTAAATTGGGTTGTCAATTTATGTTTTAATGCTTAATCCTGTTCTGTACACACACAGTTCACAGTTAATTTATTGCCTTCTAAAACTGAATTAACTTCAGGTAAAAAAAATCTGGTAGTGACAAAAGCATTTACAGATATTAAACATTTGTCTTACGCAGCTATTGTCTTAAGTTCTGTCGTTACCATCATAGATCAACGATTCAGTGTTTCCCAAAACCATATTTGAAATAAACATTCACAAACAGCATTGCAAACCTGTGTGGTTAGAACTGCGGTTAGAAGCATAGATTCTTCTTAGTATTGCATGTGGTCTTAAACAAATTATGCACAATAAGCAAGCTAGCATGCAGTACAATTTATATATTTTAAATATGGTATATTTAAATACATACATATGAATCTTTATATTTTAGAATGTACTTAATAAGAGCCATTTTTGAAGAGTGTGCATATGAATAAATGGGCAACTATGACGTAAGAGGAAACTGTGATGAATCAAAACTTAAATAAAGCAAAATGGAAAAGAACAAAAATAATGAAGTAGTCACCAGCTGCAATGTTCATCACAGCATCATCTTAGATATCTTGAATTATTTTGCAGGTCATCAGTAAAGGAATAGTTCACCCAAAAATGAAAATTCTGTCATCAATTATTCACCATCATGTCGTTTCAAACCTGTAAGTCCTTCATTCATCTTTGGAACACAAATTAAGATATTTTTGATGAAATCCAGGAGCTTTCTGACCCTCCATAGACAGCAATGCAACTGTCAAGTTCAAGGCCCAAAAAGGTATTAAGGACATTGTCAAAATAGTCCATGTGACATTAGAGGTTCAACCGTAATGTCATGAAGCTACAAGAATACTATTTGAATCTACAAGAATACATTCATGAGAGTAATATGATGCATGCGTGTGGTGCTGCTGAAGTAGAACCTGGATGTGCTGTGCTTTGTTTACAAGCAAAAGAAGATGCAAGCCGTACATAAAACAGTCTTCGTAAACCTATCTGAAGATTTCAACAGGGAAGATGATTTGCAATTTTTTTCCCAGCCTTACTTATTTGAACCAGAATATGCAGACGATGAACTAAGAAAGATGGTACGTCGTGGTACTCTCATGAATGGCAGCGGAGACTGACACGGAAGAGAAGAGATTGTTGAATAAAGTCATTATTTTTGCTTTCTTTGAACACAAAAAATTATTCTTGTAGCTTCATAACATTACCGTCGAACCATTGATGTCACATGGACTATTGTAACAATGTCCACACTACCTTTCTGGGCCACAAACGTTTCAGTTTCGATGCTGTCTATGCAGGGTCAGCTCTCAGATTTCATCAAAAATATCTTAATTTGTGTTCCAAAGATGAATGAAGGTCTTACGGGTTTGGAACGGCATGAAGGTGAGAAATTAATGACAGAATATTCATTTTTGGGTAAACTATCCCTTTAACAACGGTCCTATATTATTGAACCAACATGGTTCAAACCACGGAAATGCGACCATGTTCAGGAAACAGTTAGTTTCTACAACAATGCATTATACTATGCTTGTTAAGCAGCGTGTAGTACACTGTCAACATTGTACAATGTTGTTGTAGGGGAATATATCATTAACTAGTTGTTAATGACATATTTAAACACAAATCAGTTGTGCTGCTCATCTGTATGTACGGCACAAGAAATCACATGGAACTAGGTAAGCAAATAAGAAAGAGCCCATAACAAATCCAAATGCTCCATCTTGGAAATAAGCCACATACTAAAATATTTCTACCTGCACTTGCCTACTTTTTTTACCCTATATGAACTGGATTGCTTTATGGGCCAAGACAAGCCCAAAGACACTTAATACGTGTTGTTTATATTAATAAGTAGACATAACAAACAAAAACAGAACATGATGGCTCTGTTGACAGTGGTTTAGCTACTGCTAAATAGCAGATACCAAATGCCAGATGCCAGAACATTGGTGTCAATCACTGCATACTTCACTCCCATTATTTAAATGCAGTTTCACTCCCATATTCAAATGCGGTTGTTACTCCTGAAACTGTGTGCTTGGCCATTGTGCACAGGACCGTGCACTGCCCCTTTGCCCTCATTGGCTGAGGTGCCCCTCTCACCAATCCCCTCATCACCCCAGCTCAAAGCTGTCTGTTATCGCTCTGCTAAAGATCCGCTGATTCCGCTAATCCACTCCGTGCTTTACACTCACTCAAGAGCATCACTCACAATCTGTGTGCCTCTCTCTGGAGAGTGCACAGTCCCTGAAGGTCGTTGCATTACCAGGTAGATGCATTACGATCCACATTAGTCAGTGGTTGATCTGCTGAATTAGTTGGTAGTTTGTTTTTGTTGGTAATGACTCTCCTTCTAAAAGTGTAGTACAAAATAAACATGTTCTTAGAATTAGAATGTCTAATCAAATTATTGTAACTTATCAGATCTAATATAGATAACACCAAATTTTCTGTTGTTGGCATCCTTTGTAGACAAAAAAAAATGCCTTCACGAAAAAAGAAGACAGAGAGAGAATGAGCGAAGGGAGGCTGCTAAAGGCACTTCAACATTGCAAACATGAATACAAAGCTCCAGCAAGCCAACAGGTAAATCATCATATAGAATATTTAGCAGTTTGTCACACTTTAATTCTTGTAATTAAGTATATTTCCCATTATAATCACCTGTCTTGATACTAGTAATCGATAACACATCATATTTTATTAAAACCATAACACAAAATTAAATTAAATTAGTTGTTTATTAGTATATAATATAGATGTATGCAGTAAAATATTAAATTAAATGTCTAATACTTACGGGGAGAGTGGAGTAAGATTATATATAGCCATTTTTTCTATATAGCCCTTTTTTACTAATGTGGTCCTCAAGATAAGGGAAAATGATGCAGAAGTACAATGAAAGAATCTATCCTATCCAAATGAAAGTATGCCATTTTAATATCATTTTAAATGATCAGAAAGTATCTATGACAAAGGGTTCTAAAAATATAGCTTCTTATAAAAAAAAGTGTTCCCATGGCTCAGTTTGCCCTGAGTTTGGGGTAAGTTGACCCGAGTCGAGTCAGTGGGTAAGATGCACCATCTGGGTGAAATATGACCATCTGACTGAATCTGATTCAAACCTCTCTAATAAATAATAAATAATGAATAAATAATAATTTAAAAACTAATTTAATAATTTATTTTTACAGACAGTCATATTTATTTTCTTAAAGTTAACTTTAACAACATAAAACCAACCAAATAAAGATTAAATTTCAATATTTAATTGTTTGTTTCTGAAACAATATGTTGGCTACCAAAGTTGTAGCCTTCCTAAAAACAAACTAAACAGAGAGTTTGTTGGCCATTAGTGACTACTGGTGGAAAGATATATTTATTTATTTATTTTTATTTGTTTTCTTAGAAATATTTGGCAACACTGCCAGAACTTAAACTGATCGTAATCAAAAGAGCCCACAGACATGTTATTGCTGACAGGATACCACATTCGTTAAGGCAAAAACAAAAATGATATAACATGATATTATCTGTCAGAAACGTTATCATCGCTATCAAAGCAGTAGCATATAACACTCGTGCAGAGATCTGTAGAACAAGTATATTACGTCTATGCTATTTCATATTGTAGTTAAATTTTCACAAAGTCATGCCAACAACATTCATAAGGGTACTAGACAAAGTTATCATCTATATAGCAATGGTTATTAATGAAAACTATAACAGTAATAGGCCTATGTATTGCTGAATGAATACTAAACAACTGATAAAATGATATACCCCTAACCTAAAGTAATGGTGCAATGTGATATAATTTAACAATGCTCATTCCTCCAAAACAGAGAAAACATCTTTCACAAACATCTACATATCTGTCTCTTTTAAAGTGTTTAGTGTATATAATAAGTGGGGTTATTATAACACAATTCCCACCCAGACCACACTAATTTTCAAACCCTTGCTACGGCCATGGTGCCTTCCATTCCCCCAATGTGTTTCTCCTTTCCACAGTCTGGCAGAAATGATGCGTGGTTCCAAAACACATGGTCACATGACAGTAAAAGTGTACAGTTGTCAAGATCCAGGGGGTGGGTAATCTTACCCACTGGCTCAACTTATCCCACTCTCCCCTACTTCCACTGAAGATGAGACAGAAGCAGGCTCAGAGAGTGAGGGAGAGCCCACTCTTATCAAAACATCTACAATAAAGTCAGTTATTACAGAGTGTGTTATCTTCTCTTTTAATTGTATATTTGTAACAGCTGGATAATTTGTATTAACAAGCACCCACCCTCCTTGTGCCCTTTTTTTTGGTTTGGGCCACTGCCCCTCAAAATGTCTGTGCACGGCCCTCATTGTGCACTTACACAAAATAAACACATTTGGATCATTGTGTCAATTAATGATTATGTTTCCTAATTATGTGCTGAAATGAGGCATTTGTGGGACACACCACTAAATTACAAATTAAATTCTGTCAGGGAAGGACTTCTATGGAAGCAGAGAATGAAAATATGCTAGTAGATCTATAAAAAATGACACACCACAGACCACGGCAAGTCATTGGCTGGATTGCTAGTTGCAGAAAGTCTGAAAAAAATAATGGGAAAGCTCGAGCCAGACTTGCAGACTTGTTCCCTGTCATTTTGGATCTAGGGAACAGTATTGCAACACAAAGAGACAACGCAAAGTGCATCTTGTACTTGGATTGAGGATCTTTCAGGGCATGCAAGACTGTAAAAGAGCAAGAACAGGACAGAGAAAGAGGAAGAGCTGACATTTTTGGATGAATAAATCTAACCTGCTTTAAACAGGTTGTTTTAAACATGCATGAATCCATGTCACTTTGAAACAGCTTCAGTTTGGGTCAAAAAATTTTGGGTCAAAAAATTTCTTACTAACATTCATTACGGGAAATCCAGAATCACCATATGCATTAGGCATTTTAATTAAAACAGATGTAATAGGTTGATGAACATGATCATTTCCAAGAGAGAAAATTACTAGATTAGCAAGAGCATGAAGTTTTGCGAGAAGATGATGGAGTCGTTGGTTTCGGATGATTAAAATTTAATTACACTGCGGACATCTTTAAGATGTGACCTCACCTGCTGCACTGGAGACTGTGGGCCAGTTCTGGACCAGCATGCCTTGCGCTCCCTGCATCACAGCTGATGCCTCCTCCATATGCACAGAACTAAAAAGAAAACAATTAGCATGTCATTAGTCTTGAAAAATCACACATCCAGTATTATTATTATTTTATTTCATTTAATTTTTTTGAGTACTATTAAAAATACACAGAGAAAATGTTCAGTAAAACTGATTCAAAAAATAGTTCACATTAAAATACAGCTCCACTTTTGGGCTGTGGTAGTTGAGGGGGACAGTGTTATGTGTCAAGAGCTGCTGTGTTTGCATGTATTTATTTAAGCTTTGGTCTGAAGGTGCGTGTGAGGGTGAAGGTACGTGTGACAGAGTGTGCTAGACTATCTATGATCTAATCTGCTGTGCGTGAGGTGATGTGTGTGTGGCGTGCGAGTTGTCATGATGGTATCATGATGTTTTAACTCCTTCAGACATGTTGACTGGAAAGCACATTGATAGAGAATCTAAATTTATACAGGAAAGAAGGCAGGGAGATACACAAGATGATACAAAAATGACCTCTTTTTAAGTATATTAAAAATATATTTTAAATATAAAAGATATATTCTGAAGTATATTTTAGATATTATTTAACATCCACAAGATTACTTGTTTTACTTGAGTAGCAATATTATATGAGGTGCAGATATGTATCATAAAATACCGTTCAAAAGTTCAGAGGTCATTAAGATGTCTTAATGTTTTTGAAAGAAGTCTCTTATGCTTACCAAGACTGCATTTATGTGATGAAATACAGTAAAACAGTAATACTGTGAATTATTGTTGAGCTGTTTTCTATTAAAATATATTTTAAAATGTAATTTACTTCTGTGATGCAAATATTAATTTTCAGCAGTCATTACTCCCTTCTTCAGTGTCACATCACGATCCTTCAGAAATCATTCTAATATGTGATTTGGTGCTCAAAATTAATATTATTATTATTATTATTATTATCATTATTATCAATGTTGAAAACAGTTGTGCTTCCTAATATTTCATGGAATTTGTGATATATCTTTTTTTTCAGGATTTTTTGATGAATTGAAATTGCAATATAACAGAATTTATGTGAAATATAAATCTTTTGTAACAATATAAATATCTTTGATGTCACTTTTGATCAATTTAATGCATTCTTGCTATATGAAAGTATTAGGGGAAAATAAATAAATAATAAATAAACATTGAAATAAAATAAAAAATCCGTATTTTGAACCGTAATGTAAGTGTACAGTATTTGCCTTTACCGCAGTAGCATATTTTTTGCAGGTTTTTAAATTCTTTATGTTGATGCCTAAAACAAATGAAAAAAAATGCCAAAAGACTAAATATATTTGTATCAAAGATGGGTTACTCATGATATCTAGGGCATATTTTAAATAAATGTATCTGTTTCGAGGGTTTTTATATTAACTGGAAAATATATATTGCGAATAGGATTTTCTGCAGTGTAGGAATGATGAAGAAACACAGAAGAAATGTGAAAAGAAAGATGATATAAAAGTGAAAGTGTTCATCAAAGAAAAAAAAATATGTGGATTGTATAGAAATATATTACAATTTCAGCGCCTCTCAACTCAAAGGGCCATTTCATAATCTGATTTCCCCTAATACATTGTTCAGTTTCTTTACCATCTTTATCTCCCCTTCATTATTCCTCTCTCCATTTCTCTCTTTCAGACTGTCAGCAGGCCATGTATAACATAAGCCTGGGAATTTGTGGTAGACAGTTGAAGATGTAGTATGTACTTAAAATTTCAACAAATACCATGCTGCACCCTAGAGTTGCGAGTATGCATTAAAAAGCATTACGTTAAAGGGACATTTCATTTCCTACATACACTTTCCAGTGACGGCTTTTGGCTCTCAGCATGGATCGGTGTGTTTATCACCATGGAAACCACGATCAGACAAGCACCCACATAAAGAGCAGGACTGTGAATTTTGCCACAGCACTCCTATACATCCATTATAAATGTACAGACATGAGGATCAGAAAGGAAGTGGGTATAGCAAAGCATCTGCAATGCAGCACAGGGTGTGCCCAGCCTGCTACAGCTCCCATAACTCTGATCCAGTGTGTGTGTGTTTACATGATGGTTCTTTCTAATTCCCTTACAGCTGAAATGCACCCGTGCCTTGTGGCACAGTGAATCAGTAACTTTTTTTTGCCTAAGGAGAGGCATGTCAATTGAGGGGTGTGGATTTAAAGCCACTGGAGAGGAAGTTTGGATACTGGAGATGTTTGGAGTAAGTCGAAATGAAGAGAAAGTATGACAAAAAGTCATAAAAATAATAAAAAGTATAATAATAATACTAATAATTTGATATAGTGAAATTCCAGAAAGCTTTAAAGATCCCCTCCTGAAATGAAACTGCATATAATTGTTGAAATTCAAATAATCAGTTTAATTAAGGATATGCAATATACATTATCATTAAACATTTTGGAGTTGATAAGATTTTTGTTTTTGAAAAAAGACTCTTATGGTCACCACCAAGGCTGTGTTTATTTGATCAGAAATACAGAAGAAAAAACAATTATATTGTAAAAAGTATTATTAGAATTTAAAACAACTGTTTTTCTATTTTGTATATATTTTAAAATGTAATGATTTTTGTGATAGCAAAGCTGGATATCCATTAGCCATTATTCCAGTCTTCAGTGTCACATGATCCTTCAGAAATCCTTCTGATATGCCGATTTGATGCTCAAGAAACATTTCTGCTTAACAGCAGAATGCATTTATTTGAAATATAAATATTTTGTAAAATAATAAATGTGTTTACTGTCACTTTAGATTAATTTAATTTATCCAATTTAATGCACGATATTAAAACTCTTTGATTTATTGGTATCAGCCGATACTGGCTATTTAATTTTGCATACTCACTTTTTTTCTATTTAAATATATATCACATTAATATCACTTTTACCTTCATCTAATGCTGATTTTAAAAACACTAATAATTCAATAACGCTGTAGCAAATCTCAAAATGTCTCAAAATATCAAAATGTATATTCTGTATGTTTTAATGTTGTGACATCTAAATTAACCTTTCACTAAATTAACATTTTAAATGATTAGGTTTCATTTTTAGTGTTTTATTTTTAATTTATTTAGACAAAACTGAATAGAATTTTAATATATGCAATTTATCGGTTATCGGCCATGACAATCATCTTATCTGACAGAATTAATATTGAATTTAATACTGGTGCATATCTAAATGTAATTTTTTTAGTATGCAAATTTGTACTGTGTTAATATGGTGCTCTAAGTGTCTCAGTAAAATTCCATCTAATTTGTCCCCTGTGTATAATGTCCCCTGTTCCACTTTTTGCACCAGCCTTCAGTCACAGAAAACCACATAAAACACACATACACACGCGCACACACACACACACACACACACACACACACACAACCATCCCCGGAGATGAGCCCACAGGGTAGCACAACATTATCACATAAAACAGACAGTCATTCACCCTTTTGTAACTGTATGTTTGTGGTGGTTAGAGGAGGGGGCCTTGTTTTCTCCAGATGTATGTGTACGTGTGTAAAATGTTAGAGAACAAATATTTTGCATTGCAGAGATGACTCATTTTGTCAGTATTTGTGCATCGAAATACCCCCCCAGAGATTTGAATTTCCTGCTTATCGGTTGTGGGTAAGCTCACACAATCAGCTCATCTGCTAGCTTGTACTTTATGCTTGGTTGTGAAGGACTGTGCATCTGCTGTGGAGAATGCTGATGACCTACATACTCAAGATCAGACTGCAGAGCCACTATGCCGTGGAAAGGCCCTTAGCAAACGCTTCAAAGCTTGTGTTTGTGTGTGATGAAGACAGAAAGAGCACAGTTGGTCCACAGAGAAAGAGACAAGAGGTCAGGAAGAAGTCAGAGAGCTCCTGGTGGTCATGGTTCTGGTGTTTGGATGGGACTCTATTACAGATAATGCAGACAGAAGAACTGACAGTTTTACTTACTGGCTCCTTGTAATTTCTTATTTCACCCTTTTTGTTCAAATTGATCAACATTATATAGAGACAAATTAGTATACCTATTATACTTTGATTTCATTTGGTTGTGGAATTGAATCTGATTTATTTCTGATTTGCACTGCTTCCTAAATTAACTTTGTAATCAAAAAATATGTAGGGGGAAATATATTGGATGACAGAGTAAGGCAGGGATCTCCAACCCTGCTCCTGGAGAGCTACTGTCCTGCAGATTTCCGCTCCAACTCCAATCAAACACACCTGAAGCAGCTAATCAAGGTGTTCAGGGCTACTTGATAATTACAGACAGGTGTGTTGGAGCAGGGTTGGAACTGAAGTCTGCAGGATGGTAGCTCTCCAGGAGCAGGGTTGGAGATCCCTGGAGTAAGGTTAAAATTGGTTAATACCATAAAAATACATTTGTAGTGCATCAAACTTTATGAACTGAACAATATGAACAATGCTGTTTCAGTAAGTTGTATAAACCAGAGTTGTTACTGTTAACTGAAATTAAACATATTAAAATTGTTTTCATTAATTGAAATAAAGCTGAAATAAAATACAATTTAAATATTAGATGAAAAACCTACAATGTAAAACATAAACAATACTCAGTCTCTCCAAGATTTCGCGGGACTTTTTTCTGATTTTTGCTGCCTAAAATGACTGATTTTGCTGCGGCTTTTCGCAAAATTGCAGTGATATTTTTGCCATTTCTTATTGTTTTGCAGTGAAAATATATCACAGACAACATTCTTCTAACATTGTTTTGACTTTTCTGAATTTGACAACCACAGAAGGTCTCACCAGCAACATACAATAAAAGCCAGCACCAGTGCCATTAAGTTCTACAGAAGGTGGCACCAGCACCTGACAGTAAAGCACTCACCCTAATCACACATGTACTCAGTCTCGGAGATGTCTATTTGATGCCTGCATTTACAAATGCAAGATGTATTTTTTTAGAGTGTTTGCCAATCTGCAATATGTCTCTAAGATGTTTCCTGTCAGATGTCAAATAGACATTTATTAGAACGCATGTAAAACTGATTCTAAGACTTTCCCAGATTTGTAGCAGATGTCTTACAGATGTACTTGTGCTGTCTAGGTAGTTGAGATGCAAGATAAAATTAACTTTTATTACCGCCATTCACAATGTCTAAACATAATTGAATAAATACCAAAATATATATATATTAGGGAGTGGAAATGGCTTATAAGCCTAGGAGTACTTTTCTGCAGCCATCTATAGTGGTAATTTATCGTCTTTTTTATTTTTAAATAAGTCTTTGCTTTCCTACATCATGAAACTTTTAGTTTTATAAATGGGGGCAGCCTATGGAGGATAAACAAATAATGTCATCACATTAAAAATAACTTTCAAATTCAGTAATACTTAAATCTTTGAAGTGCTGGGAAAAGTTGTGTCAGGCATTTAAAAACACTCGAAAACATTAGACCATTTCTGCCACAAGTTGTTCCTGTAGTTTTACTAGGAATTGCCCTAAAGTGGGACACTGCCTAATGTGGGACACCTAAGGTCTAGTGTTTGTAGCTCCCCCATAAATACATGAATGCCAGTGAAACTATGGGTTAGCCAAAGCTGTGGTGTCATGTCATCAAAATCACATGACCTCTCTGAGGTCCAGTCATATTTAAGGGCAGAGCAATTGTCAGACAGGAAGCACACTGTGTGAAGACCACCCAAAGGTCAGTGACATAGAGTTTGGACAAACTTGATAATAAGGAGTATAAATTCATTTTAAACAAGACTTGTTACTTGTTAGTCTAATATGCTTATAATATGCTGTTACTGCAGATGTTTATGGTCACGGGATGGTTTGAAGGCTCTTTGTGGTTTTTGTGTGTGTGTGTGTGTACCTAGTATCCCCTATGTTATGAGGACCAGATGTCCCCACAAGTATAGTAATACCAGTACATTTTGACCTTGTGGGGACATTTTTTGGTCCCCATGAGGAAACAAGCTTATAAATCATACAGAATGAAGTGCTTTAAAAATCGCAAATGTTTTTAAAATAGCAGAAAGTTTTGTGTGAGGGGTAGGTTTAGGTGTTGCAAGATTTTATATTTTGCCTTCAAAAAGGCCTAGGCTATGCCTGTTGTTGATGTATGTGTTTGTTGTTAACTAAAATGAACTAGAGAACATGTGCATGTGCATTTAACTCTTTTCTATCTACATAACAACATATATAAGGCCAATGATAATAGTTGCTTAATGTCTTTATAATAAATTCATCAATGCATCTTACTGTATTATTTGTCTGATGAAGTTCAATTATCCATGTTTCAACCATACATAACCAAAAACATTTTACTATTCCACATGAATCAAGGTGATGTTGGCCTTTTATCATATACTTTTCAGTGTCCCACATTAGGAACACAACTGTCCGACAGATTTTCTAAGACGATTTGCACTAAGAGCACTAATATGTCTATTATTTATTTCATGAATGTGTTATCTGCATTTTCTCTTTTGATTTGATTAGGATACATCCTGGGCTTTTTAAAAATGGTATTGGGTGTGATTAATGTTTTGGCTACACATTGCAATATTTCACAAAAGTCTGAAAAGCAAAAAATGTCCCACTTTAGGGCAATTCACTATGTTAAATCCATGGAGAGTGGTGGTGATTTGTGTTTATTGACCAATGTTTTTCCTGGCTTCCACATTAGTGGCATTTGTTCTGATACCTGTAACTTAAGCAGAATTATGCGCTGAGTTTGAATGCTTCTCACAAGATTTCACAGAGATGTTATTGATCCTGCAGCAAATTCGACTGCTTTCTTCACTGTAGGCCTATCTCCCAGTGCTGTGTATAACACTGTCGCGTCTGCGGCAATTCCGAAATTTGCGAGCTCTTGCGAAAATTGCAGAGTTTGCTTGATTTTGCGATAAAATCAGCGATCTGCAGAATCGCAAAATCCTGGAGGGACTGAATAATTAGAAATGAAGCTTTGGCAACTAAATGAAACAAAAACATGTTTAAGTACTTGTACATATTTAAGTAAAATAATAATAATAATAATAATAAAGCTAAATATAAATATGAATTAATATTTTAAGCTAACCTATCAATTATTAAAACCTTATTAATTATTAAATTATATTATATTAATTATTTAAAATCATAAAATGAAAACTGAAAATATAAAAATAAAAGGCAATTCAAAATATGAATAAATATCATGGTAGTACATTAATAATACTAAAATAAAAAGAACTATAAAAATAAAAACAAAATATGTATTTTTATAAAAATACAAATAATTAACATTAGTATATTTATAAATAAATAAAAAATCATTAAACTAGATTATTAAATTCTAAATGGTTTTCATTGTTAATTTATGGTACCTGAAGCAATATCTAATGTTACAAACTGAACCTTACTGTAAAAGTGTACTATTTTTTTCTAATGAGTGAAATAGCAATTTTTTGTTTAATGAAAATCATTTGAAACATTTTATATAATGTATAATATTTTGAGGATGCTTTTTAGCTTCTGCTCTCCCTTCTATTTGATTAAGTTCAAACAAGATTTCCTTGGTTTCCTGCATAATGACATTGAGGGTCAGGATTTGATTATTACCCGTCAGGAAATGAGGAAATTAGAGATGGACATGATTCACAGAGCTTTTACACTTTTACTCAGCTACCAAACTCAAGACCAGAACAAACACTTAACATTTAATTCTTATTTAGCTACAGCAAACAGAGAAGAGATGTTTTCCATATTCGTTCAGAGAGGACTGTAACTCTTTCAGGACATTATTAACAGCAAAAGTGCTTACCTCTGCACTCCTGCCCTCAACGACGCAGAGTAACGCCAGTCAGCATTTGGTCCTTTGGGCTGGAGAAGGAGAGAAAGAGAGAGAAAGATGAGGAGAGATAGAGGGAAAGAAAAGGTGGAATGACAGAAGAGGGTTAGATACATTCTCATCAATAAATCATGCTGTTCTGTGTGTGTTTCTGTCTTGCATTTTAATATGAACCACAGCTAAAGGAGATCAAAACTACAAGGACGATTATTGGCACTATGCCATGGCCCATGACTCACTGGTATAAAACTTGTATGTGTGGAGAGAGTGTTTTTCCTAATAAAACACATGAAGGACACTTGACATTCACCTAATAACATACACAACATTACATAAGGGATGCACGATATATGGTACCATATGGTTAATGACTGATATTAGTGATTTTAATATATCAGCATTTTTTCAGTATGTTTTTACATTTAAACCACAAAAAAAGATTTACTTTGTAATTAGTTAATTAAAATTTACTAACAAATTTTATTTTTGAGTGAAAATTGTTTCAAAGTAATGGCAAGAACACACTGAATTAAACAAGAAATTTTAAGGTAGAAAGATTTGAATGGTATTTTCTTGTGAAATATATTCCAATAATCTTTATTATTCATTTACAACTTTGAAAATTAATTTTACAGTGTGGATAGTCTTTGTCATGCATAATCTAATGCTCATTCAAATTAATCTTAAAAAAACTGTAAATGTATTCTTGACTGAATATGCGCTTTCTATATTTTCAATTGTAATTCTGTGATGAATTAATTCACCTCATAACTTTGAAAATGACTGATTGTGGTGCTTTTATTTTATTATTATAGAATCATAATTTTAATATCAGTCATTTAGCACTTATCAGCCATAACACTGAAATAAATGCATATTTGGTATCAGCCAACATTTTTATATCTGTGCATCACTATAGCCATTACCACACATTTTTAAATGACTTTGCCCTTTCTGCTCAACATCAAGTCCCTAAACATCTTTCTCTTCTCCCAGCATCCATCTCCTCAGTCCCCATGGTACGGGAATGATATCATCCTGGGATACCAGCTGACCTCATGTAATATGATACTTCAGCATTTTCTGCTCTCAACTAAAGCAACTCTATCTGAGCACTGGTCACAAGATGACCATTCACCTTGCAAGCCTCAAACATAAGATGGTCATCTGTTCCTCCAGCAATTCACAGTAAATTAATTAAATGGCCTTGAACAGAGGGAGAGCACACGCACGTAGTTGGCACTCTTTTATATTTGCCCTAGTAAAAAAAAAAAAACTAGGTTGGGTAATATGCGATAGGATGAGGCATTAGAGAATGGCCCAGATAATTTGAGTAAATAACATTCTTTAATCAGGTGAATTCAGTGGAGAGAGAGAGTGTGCAAAGAGACTTCGCTTCACTCACACAATGTAATTTGCAGGGCTTGAGAATCAAAGGCTGGAGGTTAATTTCATTGCCTGCTCTCTTATCTTGGACAGACGGCCTCTGCTCCTAAATCCTCTGCAGTGTCGAATGTGCTGCAGTGCCTCTCGCAACACATCTGAGGCTGTCAAGCGCATCTCTGCAAACTCTAGTTATCCTTGTACTGTAGACATTTTTAGACTATTTTTGTCTTTTTTAAACCATCTGCAACATCTCCTCCCATGAGCCAGCGATCAAGGCTGCACAGCCTTTGGATCATGTTCTGGCTAATTAAAACACATTTCACGAATCCGTGGCTGACAGAGTGAACATGAATTCACGCCAATTACACTGACAAAAACACATCAACTGAGCATCTATGACAGCAAATGCATTGCACATGCAATATACTAAAATGTATCCTATCTGCATTATCTTTGAGGAGTATTATTTTTTTTTCACAAAATAGTCTATGTGGCACCCAAAACATACTTCAGTGTAATTAAGTGTACACAAAATAATGTTCAAATTCAAATACAATCTTTGAGTAAACACAGTGACATGGGAGTGGGATGAAGGAAATAATCCTGAAAATGTGATGACAGCTTCAGATGTGGGAGCAAACGCCTAAATCATCATGAATGCAATGTGCTACTCTAGAAAGTCTTGATGTTTGACACTAATGCAGGGTGAAGCAAAGCACTGTAAAGCTGCACTAGATAACCTCACAGTACAACAGGAGATGATGAGGTCAAAAGCTTCTGACACGTGGGCACAGAGCTTTATTGCAACTCTTGGTCTGACCAAATTACCTTTTACACTAAAACATACTGGAAACCAGAGTAGCACTACATTGAGCTAAAGCTCAATTCTGGTTTCCAGTATATCTAGTTCTCTAGCATGAGAACATTTTAGGGTTTTATGTTTAGTAATTTACCATTTGTGTAACAAAAATGCTATAAAAAATGCTATAGTAAATAAATGGTGAAAATTGGTTTAACATACAGCATCTCCTGGTTAAATATTTTAAAATTAATCGTTTTTGAAAAAAGAAAAAAAAAGTGAATTACCATATAATTTGTGGTTTAAATATACAAAATACTCAGAAAGAATGACTAAATTTAAGGTAAATATCAATAAATAAACATTCTCAGAAATTCCTTGTTTGAATCATCAAATTATGATTATATTTTATTTAAATAATTAAATTTAAATTAAATTAAATTATTCTTTTTAGCATTTATTTATTTACTTATCATTTACTGTTATTTAGAATTTATATAAAACCCCAAACACTGGCATCCTTTTTTTTTTTTTTACTGTAAATTTTATAGTTTTTTTTTTTTTTACGGATATATACTTTCTAATGAGACACACCTGTAGTGCTGCATCTGGCATACTAAGCCTGCGAACAAATCCGCTCCCTCCTGTAAAAAAGCGCTCGGAGCCCCAGGTGCCACTGATGGGTCGGCCCGTGTTGTAGAACATGAATGTGTCGCTTCCCGAAGTAGCAGTCAGACAGGTCTTGTAGCAATAGGTTTTGGTCAGAGAGCCATTACCCCGGACCTCAATATAATGAGGCTCAACCTTGAGGTCTCGTCTAAGCACCACATTGTTATTGGGTTGAGAGCCACCACCACCACCACCACCACCACCTCCGCCTCCCCCTCCTGAGCCACCTTCCACTTGGGCCTTCTGGGACACACAACAGGGCGAACAGGACCCTGGCTGGGTGCAGTAGGCATGGCAGCGCACAATAGCCAGCACAACCACTGTCACCAAGAACACAAATGTGGTGGCGCTCAAGGCTACAATGAGGTACAATGTCACATTGGAAAACAAGAGAGAGCTGTGAGGGCGGATAATTCGTTTGGGGTCAGGCGTGACTTTTAGTGGCACCTCCATAACAGCGATGTTGATCGTAGCGGTGGATGACAGTGGTGGTTCGCCATGGTCCCTTACTAGTACAGTTAGACTGAAAGAGGTGGAGTTGTCTTCAAGGACGCGCCGCGTTGTACGGATTTCTCCTGTGTGTTCGTGAACTTTAAAGAGATCCAGATCGCTGGCCTGGTCCAGCAGATAGACGACCCATGCATTCTGTCCTGCATCTGCATCATAGGCCATTACCTTTGTGATCAAAGTTCCTGGCTCTGCGTTTTTCTGAACCGTCTCTGTTAAGCGTGTGCCATTGGCTGGAGGACTCACAATCTCTGGCGCATGGTCGTTTTGATCCATTATGTAGATGTAGACAGTGGCTACACGGCTGAGTGGTGGGATACCCCCATCCTGAGCTTTAACCTGGAAGTGAAACTCCCGTAATGACTCGTAGTCAAAGGAGCGAAGGGCATAGGCAACACCTGTGTCTGCTTTAACCGACACATAGGAGGTGACCGGGATCCCGTGATTGTTGTCGTTTAGGACCGTGTAGGTGATGCGAGCATTTTCATTTACATCCGCGTCCTGAGCTTTGACGGTGCAGAGCGAGGCTCCAGGTGCATTGTTCTCCATGACATACACAGTGTAGGAGGTCTGCTCAAAGCGTGGAGGGTTATCGTTCACATCTGCAACGTCCACCTGAATGGTCTTCTGAGACGAAAGGGGAGGGTTGCCGGCATCGGTAGCGCTAAGGGTGACATTATAGGCTGCTGTGGTCTCGCGGTCAAGAAAGGCAGAGGTTACCAAGGTGTAGTAATTTCTAAATGACTTGATTTTGAAAGGAAGACCAGGTTGAATTTCAAGATTAACCTGTTTGTTAGGGCCAGAGTCCCGGTCAGTCACACTGATCAGGGCCACCACGGTATCTGCACGGGCATCTTCACGCACTGGACTGGACAATGACGAGAGCACGATCTCTGGAACATTGTCATTGACATCCACAACCTCCACCACCACTTTGCAATGGGCTGCTACTGGAGCTGGGCCTTTGTCCATGGCCTGGATGTACATTTCATATGAATTAGTGTCCTCGTAGTCCACATTGCTCTTGACTCTGATTTCTCCAGTGTTGGTGTCCATGCTGAACATCTGCCTGACCCTGTCTGGGGTGTAACTGCTGAATGAATAAAGCACTTCCCCGTTTGTTCCTTCATCTTGGTCTGTGGCTTTCAGTTTGATAACCAAAGTGTCTTTGGGCGAATTTTCAAGCAATTTGACTTTATATACTGAGCTGTCAAAAACGGGGTTGTTGTCATTCGAATCCAAGACGCGAACGTTAATTTTTGCGGTACCTGTTCGTGCTGGTGTGCCACCGTCTGTCGCTGTCAGGATTAACTGATGGTAAGGGGAGAGCTCGCGATCCAAGGGCTTTTTCAGAATGAGTTCGATGTGCTTAGTATTCAACGAAGGCTTGTTGGAATCGAGAGCGAAATGCTCGTTTGGGCTGAGCCGGTACAATCGAACCGAATTGGTACCGATGTCCGGATCTTGCGCGTGTTCTATCGGAAAACGAGAGCCCGGCAAAGCCGACTCTGTGATCTCCAATTGATACTCGTCTCTGGGAAACTGCGGCGTATTATCATTCACGTCTGTTATGTCCACCTCGACATTATGGTCTTCATTTGGGTCCTCAAGAAGAACCTCCAGATTCAAAACACACGCTGCGCTTGTATCACACAATGTCTCTCTGTCAATTCTCTCGTTTACCAATAATTTTCCATTCTTATGGTCCACGTACCTTTTGCCGCTGTCAGAGGTTACCTTAATCTTTCGGGTGGAGAGCTTTCGAACATCCAAACCCAAATCCTGTGCAATATCACCTACAATCGTTCCACTCTCCGATTCCTCTGGCACGGAATATCGTATTTGTCCGAGAGCAAGGCCACAAAATAATACTAATAGCAAAACAGAAAGAGGCACTTTTTTGTCTAGGCAATCACATATCCCTGCAACAGCCATCGCAAGATCATAGGATCCGCAGACGGATTACAAACAGCACTCCGCCTTGTCAGCTTGCAATATCTTGCCTTCCACTTCAGCATTAAAGGTTTTACATTTATTTGCACAATGGCCTAACTGTCAATTCCATTCTAAACGCGCACGGATACTTCTCGGATGCGTCCATGTTTCCTTTGTCCGCGCTTATCCTTTTCCCCCCCTCTGCGCGCAGCTGACGGGTGTGTTTCCTTGCCACTGGTGCTGCATATTTCGCCGTGCGCGCACTCTCACTCTCTCTCGCTCTCTTTCTCTCTCAGTTTCAAGCCACCCCTCCCCTTCGTACTCCTTTCCCTCCTCTTCTTCTTCTTTTCCTTGGCGTTTAATGGCGGATGGCATAGAACCTTTAGGTGCATTACCGTCACCTACTAATTAGGAGTGTGGATCAGGATCATAGTCTTCAATAAATTCTATTATATAATCCTGTGTCCTTTAAATAACGCATTAAACATTGAAAGTTTTTATCCCCTGATTTATTACCCAAAATGATCATCAAATTAAGTTTTTCTTTATTTTCCTTGAGGCCATCAGTCAGTATCTTGGACACTTCATTATAACATGCTCTACATTTTCCTCCATATTACAATATTCACATTTTCCAGTTTCATGTCCCCAATTTTCTTCAAACTGCTATTAAGAGCAGTATAACCAAATCTAAGCCTTGAGATGATATTTTCCTCCTGTCTATTTCTTTCTGTTACTCTGTTACCAACAATTATTTGAATGCTATAAAACCATCTCCCTGTTCTTTCTTCCCAATATTTCTGCCATCTATTCTTCACATGTTGCTTGATTAAACAAATAATTTCACTCTTTCCATACTTTATCTGCATATCTATGTCTTCTTCCTTTGTTGCTTCCTTTGCATATTGGTCTCCTAACTCATTTCCTTTTCCCACATGTGCTGGTACCCAACAGAAAGCTACATAAATTCCCATCATCTGGATACTATATACTGTATGAAGAATCTCAATCATTATATCTGCTCTGCTCTCTGAATGACATGTTTTAATTGTAATTAGAGATGAACTCGAATCAGAACATATGAGTGTCTGCATTGGCCTGTTTTCCTCCACCCATTGCAATGCCAGTAAAACTGCAATAATTTCACCAATGTACACTGACAAATTATCTGTGATTCTTTTACTAATTTTGACATTAAATTCTGGGATACTGAATGGCACTCCTACTTTGTCTTCCATGATTTTCGATGCATCAGAATATATTTGAACTTAACCATAATAATTTTCTTGAATGTACTTATGTGTTATCTGAACATTTGATTTTAACTTATCCTTATTTTCCTCACTTAACAATGTCATATCCACCGTAGGTTGATACATTAACAACAGAGGGATTGTTGACCATGGAACTCTAAGGCTTATTGGAGTTTCACCAATTTCCATGTCTTTTACCACTCTAGGCACTTCCCATCCAAAACTTTTGATTTCTTTCTTTCATTTTTCCCAGAAAGTTTTTAGAACTACTTCAATTCTTCTAAGATCTAAAGGCATTTCTCCCATTTCAATCTGCAAGGCTACAGTTGGTGTAGATCTCATAGCCCCTGTACATAATCTTAATGCCTTGTACTGGAATTTGTCCACCTCTTTTAACACAGTATTAGCAGCAGATTGATACACTATACTCCCATAGTCAAATAACCTCCTCTTCTTCATAGATCAGTTTGATGGTGTTGGTGCGGCACGGCAGGGGAGGGGCTGCCTACTCAAATATAATGCATTCTGATATTCGAAACCTTGTTAGAAAATATAAAAGCTTGATAGAAGCATCCAGAAAGCAACAGCTTTATTTATTAATGCCATTAAATCTGGAGATAAAAAGCTACACGTTAATTAGAAAGGAAGCATTTGGGATTCCTTATCTTTCCCTGAACTAGGCCAGTGTGTTTTAAGCTTTGGTTCATCACTTTTGGAGAGTCACAGGTGAGGAAAAACACTCAAAATTACATGCATTCCAAGTGCTTTTCTGTAAGAGATTAGATTCTGCTGTATAACTGGCTGTGATACTGTATTAAAAAAAAATAAAAATAAAAATGCAAAAGAGTGTAAAAAATGTTTAAAATCTGTAGTAAAAGTAAAAATCTGTTAATTGGATACCTTGCCATGTAGCAAACAAAATTGTATTTAAAAACACAAAACGTATTTGTACTGTTTAATATTGTAAAAATGCTAAAGCAAAAGTAAAAATGACCTTTTATTTAGTTATTTTTTAAAATATTTATTAATTCATTTTATTTTGTTTTAGTTTAACAATCCTTGGTTTGCTGTCAAGTAAATCTACATATACATATACATATAGAATCTCTCTGTTCTGACAGGCTGAGACTTCTCAAACATGATTATTGTTGTCAGCGCCCTTAGAATGGCAATCAAAATTATTGTAGATTACCAAGCCTTTTAATGTTTCAGAGAAAAAAAAAAAAAAAGAAATGTTGTAAAACAAAATGTTGCTAATGTTTTGATAAACGTATTCTGTATTGGTCACAGAATGGCTATATTCATAAAAACCTATAATTATCGTTGCCCCAGAATGCGCATTTCTCTCTCCGTCTGTGGCTTTGACTTCAGACAGACCAGGTCATCCGGGCGTGCGAGCCTGGGGTGTGATCTCTGTGCATCTGTCAAAATGCGCCACATGATGGAGCGTATCACTCTGAAACCGATGACATAGACTAAACTAGGGCAGACTGTCAGCGTAAACCCATCGCATTAGAGTCGCCTCCTGTCATCACCATATAAAGCGGTAGATTAAACTCTTCGTTCAGATCAGAATTCTTTTATTTTTATTTTTATGTCTTTGTTCTCTGCCGGATAGGTGTAGGCTGAATTTGTATTGATTTGGGATCACTATTATATATATATACACATACACACACACACACACACACACACACACACACACACACACACACACACACACACACACACACATATATAGCAGCCAGTGCTCCACACATAAATCTGATCTTATCATCATCCAGTCTGTACAAACTCAGAACAAACTGAGATGAACTGTGCCAACATCTCCAAGATGCTTCAAGAAACCTACCTATGCGTAAGTGCACCTAGGGTAAAAGCTGATTTAAATGCAAAGGATGGTCACACAAAATGTTGATTTAATTTAGTTAATATAAGTTTATAGATAAAGAAAATCTATTTATGACATTATTTTTAACAGCATCTTCATTTTATAGCATTTTTACACAAGTGCCTACAACTTTTAACCATACTGTAGCTTTGCAGGTAGATTTCTTGAAGCATCTTGGAGACGTTGCCACAGTTCTTCTGCATTTAGTCTGTCTCAGTTTGTTCTGTTTCTTCATGTCATTCCAGACAGACTGTATGATAAGAAGGTCAGATCTATGTGTGGTGCATTGGCTGTTTTCAGACTCCTTGTGCAAACAAAAATCTCACTGGATTATTACAATTAATGGCAAAATAAATGTTTGGAAATATAAACTGATGTTTCCTTCTGACACACTAGAACAAAACATAGACTTATTTTCTAAATATATACATATTTTTCATTCAATTAATGCTGACCGCTTTTCCCCTGGGCTGAATATGCAGTATGGGTGAAACAGTAGGCAGTGTTTGTGCATTGTTTTCATAGTGTCTTTGTTTTGATCTTTTTGGAAACCACTGTGAGTGATAGATGTTTTGCAACACAAAACACTCTGTAAGCAAGTGGGTCATATACCCATATACTTTTTATCTACATATATCATTCCCTCTATATATCTACAATCCAGATTTTGTTTCTGATCCCACCTGCTGTCTCTCCTGAACCTGCACACAATGGACGTTTGTTTTTTTGACACCGAATTGCTGATAGATTATCAAGACATATTTGCAAAATACAAACTGTTTTTTTATTGTGAAACTAATAAAACTTGATTAATACACATACATGTATGTCAGTATGAAACTTTACTGCAGAGACAAATTAACAAAGTCTCGTACTAAAAATCAAGTCTTTTAACAATGGAAGGTTTGACAGGCTTAGTCTTATAAATCCTTGTTCTATAACGTCTCCACTTCAGGAAATATAAAAGCTTAACCAGGCCTATCATTCTGCATGTGCATGTACTTTCACTGTCAGTGTGCAATAACAAGACTGTCTTGACATTTACAGAAGTGAGTTGTAGCTTTGGGGAACTGAGTTTGGTGAATTGTGAATGATAGAGTAAGCACTAAATATAAGACTGCCAAATGACAACCTCAAAATTGAATGTAACAGTCTACAATTAACATTCTCACATATTTCTATACTAGAATTGATGTTGTCTATTTGTGATGATCAGTCTATAACTGCACTAGAAAACACACTTTTTTAAAACCCTTCTCCCTATATCCTTAAATGACAACATTTAGCTAATCAGACTGTTGAAAGATATTAGTATCTTGAGCTTTGACCTGTGAACTTTGACCTTTGGCAGGACAGAAACCCATTACAAGTGGTACTCCTCCTCCCCTGACCCTACTTACATAAGTGTGCCAGATTTTAAAAGAGATGCACCCATCTGAGAGACACCGCACAGACAGCCTGCACCAACAGTGCCCTCAGCAAGGGCATGCAGAGTCACACCACCCACCGCAGTGTGCACTAAAAACCTCTCTTCCTCTGTCGTTCACATTCTCTCTCTTTCCCACTCCCTTTACATGCATGTCTTCTCCTCTCATTCTTTCTCTCTGCTCTGCCAGTTGTGGTCTATATTTGGTGTTGGTGATGTAGGTCATGATAACCGAATGGTAAAATTAGAGTTGTTTATACCTTGCACTACTGAATGATGAATATTTTGGCTATGAACAAACTCTGACACTTTTCCTCCTTAGAATGGTTGATAGAGTCTCTTCTCGCAGATGCACAGTATTTTGGTCTAATGATTAAAATATAAAGAATGCAGAAATATATGCTAAAATATTTTAATGGGATTTCATTTGTCTATATGACTTATTTTTAATACAAATTTCTAAAAATCCTCAACCAAGATTAATTACCTGACAAGTAATAATCTATATTGAGAAGATGTACAGATTATATACTGTATATTATAAAATATAGATACATTTTTCAGAGAAAATGCACTACTGTTCAAAATTTTGAGGTTGGGAATATCTTTTAATGTTTTATGTAAGTGTCTTATGCTCACCAAGGCTGCATTTATTTAAATATTAAAAACAGTAACATTGTGATTGTGTGATTAATTACAATTTAAAATAACTGTTTTCTGTTTTAATATATTTTATAATGTAATTTATTCCTGCAATGGCAATGGTGAATTTTCAGCAGTTATTATATCAGTCTTCAGTGTCACATGATGCTTCAGAAATCATTATAATATGCTGATTTATCAATGTTGAAGGCAGTTGTACTGTTTTATACTTTTTTTATACAACGATAAAAAGTTCAGAAGAACAGCATTAATCTGAAACAGAAAAATTAAAAATGTCTTTACTATCACTTCTGATCACTTCAGTGTATCCTTCTAGAATAAATGTAGGCATATTCATTTGTTTAACCTACTGGTCGAATTTTATATAAGTACAAACAAGTTAAAAAAATGAAACAATCTGCCAGTAGACTGAGAAAAAAACAAAATACACTCAAGCTACAATCTATGAAAGCGAATCTTAATATCTTCAATGTGGTTTCTCACGTAAATGTTTTTTGTTTTAGGGATTTGATTTTATGTATCTCTTTAGATATTAGATATGAAAATCAAATATGATAAAACATGTCAAAATCAGATCAGGGTGAATATTCTGTTAAGGACTCAATTTATAAGAATATGTATTGCCGTTAGTTTGCTTTAATCAGTCTAGCAAAAGACACTTATGTAGTTCCTAGAACTTGGTTCCTGGAATTATTTTAAAACACAGTGCTAGCAAGTGTATGTGAGGAGACAGAGAGAAATACAAATGTAATAGGACTGCATGCCCTCAAAGAAATGAGAGGCAAAACATCATGGGAGCAGAAGGCGTGTTGTGTGTAACACAAAGTGACAGAAAAAAAATAGAGAAAGAGGGTTTGCTGAAATGATTGTGGGCAGAGTATGGTTTAGAAGGATGGTGTAAGACCCCTACTGGCTGAGGAATGAAATAAACACTTCATAGTAAGGATCTCACACATCCCTGAAAGTCATTGCCAGCACTGCAGCCAACAGAGGGCACTAGCAAACCATCCACAGCCCCTCTCTCTCTCTCTCTCTCTCTCTCTCTCTCCCTCTGCATTCTGTTCAGCTTGACTCATTCTGCCACCTGCGGCCCTCTGCAGAGATGACCCACCCTTCCTCTCACTGATACACTGCAGGGAACCATCAACTGTTCTTTCTATTGCCAGACCCAACACCCAGAGAGAGGCATCTGAACAGAATGGATTTGTAAACCAGCATGCACATGATATATGTTATAGCACCATCAGCTAGCTTTTAAATGGCTTTGCTAAATGCATTTGCATTGCATTTGTACAATAATGACAGGCTAATGGATCGCTATAAAGCTACAAAACACATTATTTGTATGCTCTGACATTTTTAGTGAAAGAGATTCTGTAGAATCCTTGTTGATAACCTTGTAAACAAGAAATTATGCAGATGCACATCCTCTCAAATTTGAGCTTGTGGGAATTTACAGAACCTGCGGAGATAAATCGGAAAGTTGTGAAACATTCGTCATTCATGCAATCTGTTTGTTGTGCTCTGCACCTCTGTTTCATAAAAAATGCATCCATCTGGAGGGACAGAAATCCCAGAGTGACCTTAACAAAATGTTCAGGTCATTCTGTCTGATAGAAACAGAAGCCAGCTGACACCCAGTTCATGCCTTGCAGCTCGCAGACAACAGGCTTAGCCGTTTACAGTCAGCTCACAATAAATAACACTGAAGCGATGATAGTGTCTGTATTTACCCACAGTCTGTACTATGACTCATTGTCTGTCACAATGCTGAAGCACTGACTCAAATCCATGATTCTGCCAAGCATATATTCTAATGAATAGCATACACGAGCACAAAAAGGCTCATTTACTTTCCTGTGTTAGCCTCGTAGCTTTATATTCTGCAAATAGACTTGAAGTTTGCCCATAAACCATATATTCACAGCTGGCTGAAGCAGTAATGTCATAACTGAAGCATAATCCATGTGACCAAGCTGAATAATACACATGATATGCGGAAGACAAAGCAGGTGACATTCATGCACAGAGACTGAGAAATAAGAGGTGATACTATTAAATCTTGATTTGCATGTAGATGTATATCTATAAATGAGCACAGCACATTTTTCCAAGAATGTACAAACAACATAAAAAATGCATATAGTACAAAATCTCATCTTTACACTTATGATGCATATAACTACACAAATATTAATTTTGTAATTCCATCTAAATATAAATATCTGTGAGTTTTGAGGTTAATTGTGGTTACTTTTTAATGTCTCATTATATATGACATTGTGTTATGTTGAATATCAAAGTATATATATATATATATATATATATATATATATATATATATATATATATATATATATATATATATATTGTCTATTTGTTAATGAGTGGTTGGTGGACACATGATGTGGATGTTGTTACTATTTTATTATTATTATTTTTCAATGAAAAACGTATTGTAATTGATGGGGTTATTATTCAGTTTTTCCATAAATTAGATGTACATTTCAGATACCTTCTCTTTTCATTTTAACCTATAGGCTAAATAAGTGAAATCATTCGATTTGCATTTACAGTTTTGCAATTAGGAAATAGATGTAAATATTTATATGCCTGTATTTAAGTCAAGAATAAATTTACCTTTCAGATGAATCTCTTCTACTCTGATTTTGCTTTGTCTGTCATTGGTTACTGAATTTTTCAACTGAACTGACAAAATAGTTTTTTAAAATAGAATAGTTGATTTTGTATTTTGCAATATTGAAACATTTAAGTATTAATGAGAATTAAATGAAAAGTCATTTATATATTCTGTCAAAAGGCTTCTTGCCTCAGATAGGGGGCTATTCTAGCTAAGTAGTAATCGTTTTACATTTTGCTATAACAACTAAATTTGCAACTGCATCCTGCACATGCTGAAATATGTTATGGACACACTTAATAAACATTAATTACTAATTATTAAAGAAATCTGTAAAACTAGAAATTTCTGTTACAAGAAACCAAAAGCCTAAATGTCAAGTTTATAATGCTACAAAGAATAATGTCTGTCAAAATAAACTGAAACTTCAGTAGTGCAGTCTCACTCATGTGAAGACTCGCAGGGGTGGGAAGTAAAATGCCATTGTGCCACTAGAGGAATCATTCCATCTGTCAAGTTCAGAAGAAGAAGCAAGAGAGGGAATGAGACCTTGAAAGAACAAGAACCATAAGATATCGTTTAAAGCCATATAGACCAATCTTATGTAATTTCATAAGTGATAACAAACATATGAATTATTTAAACAACAAATAAAAACATGCACAGTAACATGAACTGGGTTGCACAGTACGGGGAAACGAGGATCAGTTTCTTTACACAGCATGAAATCTGCTGTGTGTTTTTCTCATAGAGTCAGCAGCATGTCCCTCTTATTAATGCATGGAGAGACTTTGATATAATGCAGATGGGACTGCAGCACTCCAGCAGTCCAGAGACCCATAGACTTCTAATCCATCTATCTCCCTCAACCAGCCGGGCAAAGCAGAACCCAGTACTGACCCAATTGCACAGAAATTTACACAGGCACTGATCCCTGTCCTCTGTTAAGGACTTGGGGGAAAAGACTCAAGAGGCATGACTAACTATTAGACGAAGCTACTAGGAACATGGAGCATAAGTCTGAGACCATTTCAAGACTCACAATAAACATACATATTTAAATTTATGCATTTACGCATTTAATTCATATATTGGCAGCATCGTTGAACATGCAGAAAAAAAGTGCGAGAAGTGTAAAACTAGAGCATTTAGTAACTTTTTCACATGCAGAACTCTGTAACAAAAAGAAAGTTATTCAAAAACCTTTAAATAAAACCCCAACTCAAATCAGTATTCTAAGCAGTAGGATAATGAAGCTTATTAAACATCATTTAAATTCTCTTTGAAGACTGGGGAATAGCTGTTGCAACCTGCTTCAGTCTGCAACTGCAGTTTAATGTCATTAAAGAGTTATAATTAAAACCGATTTCTTTGATTAATTAATAATCAAATCATTAAAGATTGAGCACAATATGAGAGCAGTGCTACTGAGCTCTTGATGAGCTTGTGTAACAGTGAGGTGGCGCTGTCCAGCACTGCTGGTGCTGAACCTACACTACATACAAGCTTGAGGCATCTGAATTGTGGTAGTGATTGACAGAAAAACTCCAATCATAAATGTGATAGAAAGAATGTCTTTGTTCTGCAAGTTGCATCACATGTGCATGAACCACATTTTCAGCATAATATCAATCTAGAAAGGTGAATGATGTTTTGCTTCACTTCTATATTTTTCTATAAACTAAATAAGTGCTAATAATTAATCAAAAAAAAAGCATGCATACAGTGAATATGCAAATAGTCCATTTAAGTGTAATTTCATCTTTTTTATAAACTAAGGTCTTAAATAATGCTCACCTTCCCAGTGGTAGGAAGAGTTTGGGTTCGTGTAAAAGTATCTTCTCCATGAATGCTGATCAGTTCAGTCTCTGCTGGCGGAAATGGCGAAGGGAAAACCACCATGTCACTCTTCATTGTGTCTGAGCTAAAACAAACGTCATATTGTTGTGTCGATTTAGAGTAGGACCAGCTTCCATCTGGATGTGTGTTGATAACTGGAGCGCTGTACCTGCTGAAACTGACGTCTGTCCTGTAGCATTTAACTGCTATCAAACCCACTAGACTCAGTAAAAAAATAAATGTTACTGAGATTATAGCAATGAGCAGATACAGATTCAGATCTGAAAAACTCTCCTCATTTGGGACTTCTCTGAACGATGTCTTTATGTCATCCAGACTCTCAACAACCACAACATCCATGGACATAGTCGCTGAGAGTGATGGCTCTCCATTATCAGACACTGTGATAAGAAGTGGGTGAGTTTTTAAGTCATTGTCACTCATTTGCCTCTTAGTCCTTATTTCTCCAGTGCTGCTTCCAATGCGGAAGAGATTCGTTCCTTTGGGTTCAGTTAGATGATAAGACAGAAGTGCGTTATATCCAGAGTCAGCATCAACAGCTCTGATCTTGGCTACAAAGTATCCCGCTTCAGCAGAGTAGGGAATGTTCTCACTATTAACTGATCCAGGTTCAGAATAAGGTGGTAAAATAACCGGACTGTTGTCATTCTCATCCAGAATAAACACATTTACAGTCACATTACTGCTCAGAGGAGGAACACCAGAGTCGGTAGCCTGAACATGGAAACTAAGGGTTTTCTGATCTTCAAAATTGAAAGACTGTAGGTTATACAACTGGCCTGTCAATGAGTTAACACTAACAGCATTTATGCTTTTTTGGTTATCTACAATGGAATAAGAAATTTCAGCGTTTTCATTGGAATCTCTGTCAATTGCTGACACTGTGTAAATGAGGGTTCCCAGGGGAGTGTTTTCTTTTACATAGACAGAAATTATTTTACCGTTAAATTGTGGAGGATTGTCATTCACATCTGAAACATCAACATAAACTACACTGGTGCTGGAAAGCGGTGGGGTTCCTTCATCAACTGCTATGAGGGTTACATTATACTTTGAGATGTTTTCCCTGTCAAGCTGGCCTTCCAAAACAACAGAGTAATAATTCTTGTAGGAAGACTCAAGTTTGAAAGGTACATTTCCCAGCAGTTTACAACTCACTTTCCCATTCAGTCCACTATCCTTATCGGAAACTGTGACCAGAGCCACAGCAGTGCCAGTTTTTGAATCTTCACTTAAAGAAGACAGTAGGGATGTTATTACTATTTCTGGTGCATTGTCATTAACATCTATGACTTCAATTAGTACTTTACAATTAACCGTCATCGGGGAAAGCCCCTTATCATGGGCCTCTATTCTAAGTTCATAAAAAGCTTTGTCCTCAAAATCAATATTTCCCTTTACCTTGAGCTCTCCTGAAACAGGGCTGATTGCAAATACATCAAGATTTTTTTCCTGACCATGACTGCTAAATAAATATGTTACCTCCCCATTTGGACCTTCATCCATGTCAGTGGCATTGAGTTTGATAATCTTAGTTCCTTTTGGTGTGTTCTCGGTCACACGGACTTTATAAAGAGGACTGCTAAACACTGGAGCATTATCATTGATATCTAAAACACTGACAATAATTTGCAATGTGCCTGACCTGGATGGCTTCCCTCCATCAAAAGAAGTCAGTACTAGTCGAATTACAGGTTCTTTCTCTCTATCTAAAGCTTTTCGAAGGATTAGCTCTGCAGACATGCCATGTGCACCACCCTGGTTTACTTCTAATGAGAAATGTTCATTAGGACTCAGTTTATAGCCTTTAATAGAGAAAGTTCCTACATCTTCATCCACTGCACTGATCAAGGAAAATTTAGCTCCTGGCTGCACTGATTCAGATATATTCAAAATCTGAGTTTCAACAGGGAATGCAGGAGAATTGTCATTCATATCATTAACATTAACTATCACTCGACTCAGACTGAGAGGATGGTTTACTATCGCCTCAAAATTTAAGGAACAGGATGGAGTATTAGGACATAGCTGCTCGCGGTCAATTCTTTCAGCAACGTACAAGACGCCAGATTTCAGATTCACATCAAAATACCTCGTCCTCGTGCCGAATACAAGCTGAAATGCGCGCGATTCCAGATCCTGGACGTTTAAATTCATGTCCTTCACCACATTTCCGACGACAGTTCCGATATTTACTTCCTCGGACACGGAGTAGACAATCTGACCATCCACTGTCACTGAAAGACACATCACGAGCCAGAGGAAAGTAATATGTGGGAGCCTTATGTCCTTCCTGTTTGCCATCCTTCCCTTTGAGATGGCAACGTGATCAAAACAATACAAAGGTGATCAAAAGAACATCAAAACTCTGTAAACACAATGAAGAATGACTCACGGAAACACGCCAAGAAAAGCATCCAGACTGTGACGCTCGGTTATAGCACGTCACTCAGCGAAATCGTAGGAGGAGTTCAGACGATATGGAAATTATTAAAGTTTAGCGGTCTACAGTGACACCACGCGGAGAACCTGCGGTTCTGTGTGGCGAAACCACACAAACATACAGCATCACTAAAAAGAATAACCACGTTTTGTAAATTAGGATAACACCGAAAGAGCTTTGCTCGTCTGAAGAAGTCTGCGTTAGCTATACCTATATCAACACAGAAGCACAACAAACGCGCAGGAGTTCAGAATACAGTAAGTCAGTACAGCATACAGCTAATGATTTTGTGTTAATCCTATATTAGTTATTAAAACATTCGGGCAAACGGTTAATGTTAAAGAAAGCATGAGAAAACTTTTTTTGTTCTTGTTTTATGAATGGAACTTGATCCTTTGAATATATTTGCAACACACTTAAATTAGGCTATTACGTGTACCCAGAATCCTGTTGAAATTAATTTGCTAAATGTTTAAAGCATTAGTTTATTGAAAACTGACTTATTTACGACACCTAAAAAGGAATCCTTATTAATAGGCCTATTGAAATCACTAATATTGACATTTTATTATCTATTATATTATCAATTGCATTATTAAATAGTTTACTCGTTTACTCATATAAAATGATAACGTCGTTTTGTTGTGTGATTTCTGCTGCCAACTCATTTCCAAGAATAGGCCTAAATAATGTTAAACAATACTTCACTTTTAAACCTTACAATAAATAACATTTCTTCAAGCGTTTAACCTTTACTTGTCATATACTGTAATATTTACTTTGCCATGGGCCACAAAAGGCGTTTTCTCTGACATGCCAAGAACTATGAAATACACCAAAAACGCAACATAATTACGAAATGAAACAATTTTATTCGTGCGCTTTAATCCAAATCTTCCAAATCCATACGACTGCGAGGAACAGACCCAAATCCATGCCTTTAATTTGGCGATCTTCATCTCCATCCCGAGCAGCGAGTCCAGTGACCGTAAACAACAAAGCCCGCACTGACTGACGTGCTCTTTACAAATTCAAATGTTGCGTTGCTTCAAACGACAGGTTTTGGAGCAGGATAATCGAACGCTCATTGGCTCTCCCCTGCAATTGTCACAGATTGCTACATGCTGTGTTTCTGGTGAGGTGTGTTTGAATGATGTGCGTGCGCCTTCAGGAGTTCACGGAGTGGATCGGGAAAAAAAAATCTGGATACTATTTTCAGCGATTAACAACATAAATTCTGCTCTGCACTTCACACAAACCTACTGTGACTGCGGCTGCAACGCATCGTCATTTGGAGTACTTCTGGTACTGCTTTTGACATTTTTGCAATAAATAAATGATTGTAATTGCATTTATCTGTCGGTCATGTTTGGCTTATACTGTATAGAAATAGTTATGTTTAGGTTTAGACGTATGAATTGGATTAGCGACTATAAAAATATTTTAATGCTATATTGTTACTAAAATGGTTATTTTCCTGCATATTTCGGTCAGTTGTGTTTTGTATCCTTTTTATTCGCTATAAAATAGGTAGGTTAGGTTTGGGGGTAGGTTAAGGGCTCTAAAAATCTAAATCGCTTATGGATAAAATGCTAAAAATGCATTGATACGAATATCTTAATGATACAAATCCTACGTAAATATTTTTACGGTTTTTTAGCTAAAAATACGTAGCGATTTGTACGTTTGAAATATTGAAATACGTCTAAATAGTACTTTTTAACATCAATAAAAGCGTAGAAAAATCTACGATTTGTGCTTGTAAATCCAATTTAGTGTTTCACTGTCTGTGTGTAGACTGTTTGTACACATACACGCACAATTGCTTATACAACTAAAAAATATGAGACCACAAAGCCCTACAGATAGCTACTATGGCGTTTGGAATGGCATGTGAAGCTCCATGTACTAAAATCACATATTTGCTTGACAAGGTAGTAAAAAGTTACTAAGCTACAAAAAAGTTCACTATGATGATGTTTTCGAACTGTGAAATTTAAGTTTTATCTTACCTTTGTAGTGCTTGGAAGTGTTTGAGTCCTATTAAAAGTGTCCCCTTCATTAATGCTGATTAGTTCTGCATCTGGCAGTGGAAAGGTCGAAGGAAACACGACTACGTCACTCTTTATTGTGTCAGAACTAAAACACACGTCGTACTGTTGTGTGGATTTAGAGAAGGACCAGCTTCCGTCTGGATGTGTGCTGATCACTGGAGCGCTGTACCTGCTGAAACTGCCGTCTGTCCTGTAGCATTTAACTGCTATCAAACCCACCAGACTCAGTAAAAAGATGACCGATACTGAGACAATAGCGATGAGCAGATACAGATTCAGATCTGAAAAACTCTCCTCTTTAACAGGAACTTCTCTGAATGATGTCTTTATGTCATCCAGACTCTCAACAACCAAAACATCCATGGACATAGTCGCTGAGAGTGATGGCTCTCCATTATCAGACACTGTGATAAGAAGTGGGTGAGTTTTTAAGTCATTGTCACTCATTCGTCTCTTAGTCCTTATTTCTCCATTGCTGCTTCCAATGCGGAAGAGATTCGTTCCTTTGGGTTCAGTTAGATGATAAGACAGAAGTGCGTTATATCCAGAGTCAGCATCAACAGCTCTGATCTTGGCTACAAAGTATCCCGCTTCAGCAGAGTAGGGAATGTTCTCACTATTAACTGATCCAGGTTCAGAATAAGGCGGTAAAATAACCGGACTGTTGTCATTCTCATCCAGAATAAACACATTTACAGTCACATTACTGCTCAGAAGAGGAACACCAGAGTCTGTTGCCATAACTTGAAACTGGAATCTTTTTGTTTCTTCGTGATTAAATGATTGCAAGCTGATTATTTCTCCACTTAAAGCGTTTATATTTATCAGTGTAGTTATAGGAACACTGGAGCTGGAACTGTCTAACAGTGAATATGAAAGTTCTGCGTTTTCACCAGTGTCTGAATCTTCAGCGGACACTTTTGTCACGAGACCTCCAGCTTGACCATTCTCACTTAGAAAAGCGTTTATAACGGGTGCTGGGAAATGTGGAGCATTGTCATTAACATCAGAGATATGTACAGTTATAACAGTGCTGCTGGAAAGAGACGGAGTTCCTTCATCTGCAGCTGTAATTGTGATGTTATACAGAGAAACACTCTCTCTGTCCAGAGGTCCATCTACCACTAGAGAATAATGATTGTTATATGACGTCTCCAGTTTGAAAGGAAATGAGCCTTTCAGAGCACAGTTTACAATGCCGTTTTTACCTCCATCTTTATCAGACACTGTGACTAAAGCAACTGCAGTTCCTGACTTTGTGTCTTCTTTCACACTTTCCAACAGAGGAGTCACAATTATCTCTGGTGCATTATCATTTTCATCCATAACTTCAATTAAAACTTTACATTGTGTGCTCTTTGGTGGGCTGCCTTTATCTCTCGCCTGAACTCGCAATTCAATTGCAGCATTTATCTCATGGTCTATTTGACCCTTCACAACAATATCACCGGTTTCAGGAACCACAATGAATAGATTTTGCTTTTTTATGTTTCCATGTTCAGCTATTGAGTAAATAATGTCACTGTTGGTGCCCTCGTCCAAATCAGAAGCAGTCAATGAGAAGATTCTTGTACCAACAGAAACGTTTTCTCTCACCTTTATCTTGTACAAAGGTTTGCTGAAGACAGGCTTGTTGTCGTTTATATCAATTATATTAACTATTACACTTAATGTGCCAGTCTTTGCAGGCTTTCCTCCATCAATCGCTGTCAGTACAAGAGGAATTACCGATTGTTTTTCGCGATCTAAAGGTTTTTGGAGCACTAATTCAGCAGACACACTCTGCTCTTCAGTTTGCACGTCAATAGAAAAGTGTTCAGTCTTGCTCAGTTTGTAGTCTTTCAGTGCATTGATGCCAATGTCGTTATCTTCAGCTACAGGAAGATGAAATCTCTCCCCCGGAACAACATCCTCTGTAATGTTTATCGTTATAATGCTGTCCACAAAATATGGAGCAATATCATTAACATCCAGAACATTAATTTCAATTCGATAAAGACTATGAGGATTTTGAACAACGGCCTCCAAATTAAGAGCACACTGCTGAAGAGCGAAGCATAACTCCTCCCGGTCAATTCTTTCATTCACAAACAACGCTCCCGTTTTTAAATTCACATCAAAATATTTCCTGTTGGATCCAGACACAAGTTGCAAGATACGAGATTCCAGCTCCTGAACATTGATCTTGAGATCCTTTGCTATATTTCCGACAACAGTTCCCTTATTTACTTCCTCCGAGACCGAATAGATAATCTTGCCGCATGAAGATCGCCATAAACAAAAATGCAGAGCTGTTATGACGCACAAACATCTTAAGCTTTCCATAACTGTTTCTTCTAAGCCTCAAATGGTAATCTGTTTAAAAAACGCAGTTTTTTGGCTCGCTGTTGCCAGAACATTAGTCTCTGAAGCCTGTATAATACCTTATCAATTCCACATGACAGTATATCCGTGGTTGCTCTTCCACTGTAAGGGAGGGGCCTCATTTTAATAAAAGGAGTGCTTCAAATTCGTGGTCTGCAGCGACATCGCGCGTTTTAACTGCATAATTATTGAAAATATTTTATTTAAATTGCAGTTTTCCACAGTATAAATGTATGCTATAAAAGAATGGAATTGGTTAATTGCAAAGTATAAATGCAATCAACTTACTTACGTCTGTAAATATCCCCAGAACTTGTTAAAAAGCGAATACATTCTGCTGGTTGTAGGAATCAGACAAAATAAATGTATCAACATCTAACCGAGATGACCAAAATGTACGGAAAGAAAAGCGAGGACGAAATGTTCGTTGTCCATGGTGCTGAAAACTGTTATAGGATAACACCACCTTAAGACTTCGATATTGTCTTTGTTATTCATAAAGCACATTTTATTGCATTTTGTCTAATACCATTTATTTATACTTGTCTTTTTTCTGCCACTTAATAATAGCAACGAGACAAAGGCAATGGAATTTAGTTCAGCGAAATTAATTAAAAGAAGCGACAGTAACAGTTTGACACAAATCCAACGTAATTTCAAATCCAACGCATTAACTACTAAAACAATAAATGAGTAAATAAAAAACAAATAAACATACTTACATAAATCTCCAAAGAATTGAATTATAACTTTGTCTTTCTTTCTTTAAAAAAAAAAAAAAAAAAAAAAAAAAAAACACAACTAGGGTTCCAAAATCTTCTTACCTTCTCAGTGCTCGGAAGAGTTTGGGTTCGTGTAAAAGTATCTTCTCCATTAATGCTGATCAGTTCTGCGTCTGCTGGCGGAAATGGCGAGGGGAAAACGACTACATCACTCTTTATCGTGTCGGAACTAAAACACACGTCGTACTGCTGTGTGGATTTAGAGAAAGACCAGCTTCCGTCTGGATGTGTGCTGATCACTGGAGCGCTGTACCTGCTGAAACTGCCGTCTGTCTTGTAGCATTTAACTGCTATCAAACCCACCAGACTCAGTAAAAATATGACTGATACTGAGACAATAGCGATGAGCAGATACAGATTCAGATCTGAAAAACTCTCCTCTTTAACAGGAACTTCTCTGAATGATGTCTTTATGTCATCCAGACTCTCAACAACCACAACATCAATGGACATAGTCGCTGAGAGTGATGGCTCTCCATTATCAGACACTGTGATAAGAAGTGGGTGAGTTTTTAAGTCATTGTCACTCATTTGTCTCTTAGTCCTTATTTCTCCATTGCTGCTTCCAATGCGGAAGAGATTCGTTCCTTTGGGTTCAGTTAGATTATAAGACAGAAGTGCGTTATATCCAGAGTCAGCATCAACAGCTCTGATCTTGGCTACAAAGTATCCCGCTTCAGCAGAGTAGGGAATGTTCTCACTATTAACTGATCCAAGTTCAGAATAAGGCGGTAAAATAACCGGACTGTTGTCATTCTCATCCAGAATAAACACATTTACAGTCGCATTACTGCTCAGAGGAGGAACACCAGAGTCTGTTGCCATAACTTGAAACTGCAATCTTTTTGTTTCTTCGTGATTAAATGATTGCAAGCTGAATATTTCTCCACTTAAAGCATTTATATTTATCAGTGTTGTTATAGGAACACTGGAGCTGGAACTGTCTAACAGTGAATATGAAAGTTCTGCGTTTTCACCAGTGTCTGAATCATCAGCGGACACTTTTGTCACGAGACCTCCAGCTTGACCATTCTCACTTAGAAAAGCGTTAATAACGGGTGCTGGAAAATATGGAGCATTGTCATTATCATCAGAGATATGTACAGTTATAACAGTGCTGCTGGAAAGAGACGGGGTTCCTTCATCTGCAGCTGTAATTGTGATGTTATACAGAGAAATACTCTCTCTGTCCAGCGGTCCATTTACCACTAGAGAATAATGATTGTTATATGACGTCTCCAGTTTGAAAGGAAATGAGCCTATCAGTGCACAGTGTACAATGCCATTTTTACCTCCATCTTTATCAGACACTGTGACTAAAGCAACTGCAGTTCCTGACTTTGTGTCTTCTTTCACATTCTCCAGGAGAAAAGTCACAATTATTTCTGGTGCATTGTCATTTTCATCCACAACTTCTATTAAAATTTTACATTGTGTGCTTCTTGGTGGGCTGCCTTTATCTTTCGCTTGAACTCGTAACTCAATCGCTGGATTTTCCTCGTGATCTATTTGCCCTATTACAACAATATCTCCAGTTTCGGGGATAATGGTAAATAGGTCTTGCTTCTTCACATGACCAACAATCGAGTACTGAATTTCGCGGTTTATTCCTTCATCCAAATCAGAAGCAAACACAGATAAAATTGTAGTACCAGTAGCAACATTTTCCCTCAATTTGACTTTGTAAAGAGGTTGACTAAACACGGGATTATTGTCATTAACATCCATGACGTTTATAAAAATATTTAATGTTCCCGATTTAGGTGGCTTTCCTCCATCTACTCCAGTGAGAACTAACTTAATTGTCGCTTGCTTCTCTCGATCTAAAGCCTTGTTCAGCACTAACTCAGCAGACACACTCTGGTCTTCACTCTGTGTATCTAGACTGAAATGTTCATTCGGACTCAGTTTGTACTCTTTCAGCGAATTACTGCCAACATCAGAGTCCTCGGCTACAGGGAGAGGAAATCTCTCTCCAGGGCTTGCGATTTCGGTAATATTCAAAGTAAATTCTTTAACAGGAAAATGTGGCGCATTGTCGTTTATATCCAAGATCTTAATCTCCACTCTGTAAAGACGATGAGGATTTTTAGCAACGGCCTCTATATTCAAAGAGCATTTCTGAATCAAGCATAACTCTTCGCGGTCAATTCTTTCATTAACAAACAGCACGCCAGTTTTCAGATTTACATCAAAATACTTCTTATTCGTTCCAGTCACAATCTCAAACATACGAGATTCCAGTTCGTGAACATTCATGTTTAGGTCTTTCGCTATATTCCCAACAACTGTCCCCTTATTTACCTCTTCCGGTACAGAATAGACGATCTGAGAAAACGCAGAATCCAGCAAAAAAAGGAAGAATATAAATCCACAATTGCAATATCCCTTAAAAACCATGATGATCATTCACAAGTGGCCTGAAGACAGAAAAAACGGGTAAACACGAGTATTTCTCTTTTGCATTCAGGAAACACAAGACGAAATAGAAACCATCTTGTCTGAAATGCACACACACTAACACCAAGATTCCGAGAGAGAGAGAGAGAGAGAGAGAGAGAGAGAGGGGCTTCAGAGTAAAGATTAAACCTTTATCTGACGGTCTGTAGTGACACCATGTGTTAAAACTATGCCAAAGCCTACTAGAAAAATTTTACTTGCATAAGATTTAAAGTGAGAAATAACAATGTATTGAGATGACACAACAGCAACAGTAATATTCAAACTAATCCAATACAAAAGCGAAGCAAAAATACACCACAATAATATTACTTAGTAGCCTCAACCAACACTTGAATAATCTAATAAAACGGCAAACAAAGTCATCCAAAAGAAGGAATTAAAGCATAATAAGATAAATGCAAACTGTAAAAATCAGTGGTCGCTAAAGTTGTTATTACAAAACAATGATCCGCTAAAAAAAAAAAAAAAAAAAAAAAAAAAATCTGCACAGTAAAACTGTGAATAGGTCAAAGCTTTTAATATTTAATATCAGGGGGAAGAACGCGCACGGAAGACTGGAACGGTATTTGGACCAAGTATTCAGGACCATGGCCGTGCACAGAGGGTGGCCCGGTGGATAGAGCCACTGCCCCTTTGCCCTCATCGGCTGAGGTGCCCCTCTCACCAATCCCCCCATCACCCCAGCTCAAAGCTGTCTGTTACCGCTCCGCTAAATATCCACTGATTCCGCTAATCTGCTCCGTGTTTCCCGCCCTCTCCGCAACATCACTCACAACCTGTGTGCTGCTCTTTGGAGAGTGGAGACCACAGTCCCCGAAGGTCGTTGCATTACCAGGTAGATGCATTTCGATCCACATTACAGTCAGAGGTTGATCCGCTAAATTAGTAATTAGTTGGTAGTTTGTTTGTATTTGTCGGTATTGACTCGGCCGACTACAAACTACGAATGAAACGCGTTAGAAAAACTACAAATGTGGCGGATGCGCGCGATCGATGGTTAGGTAGAGAGGTTTAAAGAAAGAGATTTGAGTTACTAATAATCAACATAAAAGTGTTGTACAAAATATCCATGTCCTTAGAATTAGAATGTCTCATCAAATTATTGTACCTGATCAGATCTAATATAGATAACACCAAATTTTCTGTTGTTAGCACACTTTGTAGACAAAAAAATAAAATAAAAAATGCCTTCACAAAAAAAAGAAGACAAGACCGAAGGGAGGCTGCTAAAGACAGTTCAATATTGCAAACATGAATACAAAGCTCCAGCAAGCCAGCAGGTAAATCATCATAGCCTATAGAATATTTAGCAATTTGTCACACTTTAATTCTTGTAATTAAGTATATCTTCAATTATAATCATTTGTCTTGATACTAGTAATCTATACATCATATGTTATTAAAACCATATTAATAGTAGGCTTATAAATAGCTAAAAATATAGTATAAATGTTCTAAATTAGTTATTTATTTGTATATTATATAGATTTATGCTGTAAAATAGTAAATTAAATGTCTAATACTTATAGAGTGGGGTATGATTAGCCCTTTTTTACTAATGTGGTCCTCAAGATAAGGGAAAATGATGCAGAAGTACAATGAAAGTATCTATCCTATCCAAATTAAAATATTCCTATCATTTTTAAATGATCAGAATGTATGTATGAGAAAGGATTCTAAAAAATATGGCTTCTTATAAAAAAGTGTTCCCATGGCTCAGTTTTCCCCGGGTTTGGGGTAAGTTGACCCGAATTGAGTCAGTGGGTAAGATGCACCATCTGGGTGTAATATGACCATCTGACCGAATCTGATTCAAACCCAAGTGAAATAAATAATAATTTAAAAACTAATTTAATAATTTAATAATAAGTCATATTTCTTTTCTTAAAGTTAACTTTAACAAAATAAAACCAACCAAATGAAGTTCAAATTTCAATATTTATTTGTGTTTGCATTTCCGAAAAAAATATGTTGAACACCAAAGCAGCCCTCCTAAAAACAGACTAAACAGAGAGTTTGTTGGCCATTAGTGACTACAGGTGGAAAGATATATTTATTTATTTATTTTTATTTGTTTTCATAGCAATATCTGGCAACACTGTCAGAACTTAAACTGATAGTAATCAAAAGAGCCCACAGATATGTTACTGCTGACAGGATACCACATCCGGTAAGGCAAACGCAAAAAAAAAAAAAAAAAAAAAAAAAAAAAAACACATCTTGATATTATCTGTCAAAAACGCTATCAATGCTATCAAAACAGTAGCATATAACACTCGTGCAGAGATCTGTAGAACAAGTATGTTACATCTATGCTATGTCATATTGTAGTTTAATTGTCACAAAGTAATGCCAACAACATTCATAAGGGTACTAGACAAAGTTATCATCTGTATAGCAATGGTTATTAATGAAAACTATAACAGTAATAGGCCTATGTATTGCTGAGTGAATAATAAACAACTAATAAAATGATATACCCCTAACGTAAAGTAATGGTGCAATGTGATATAATTTAACAATGCTCATTCCTCCAAAACAGAGAAAACATCTTTCACAAACATCTACATATCTGTCTCTTTTAAAGTGTTTAGTATAATAAGTGGGGTTATTATAACACAATTCCCACCCAGACCACTATAATTTTCAAACCCTTGCTATAGCCATGGTGCCTTCCATTCCCCCAATGTGTTTCTCCTTTCCACAGTCTGGCAGAAATGATGCGTGGCTCCAAAATACATAGTCACATGACAGTAAAAAGTGTACAGTTGCCAAGATGCAGGGGGTGGGTCAGCTTACCCACTGGCTCAACTTACCCCACTCTCCCCTACTTCCACTGAAGATGAGACAGAAGCAGGCTCAGAGAGTGAGGGCGAGCCCACTCTTATCAAAACATCTAAAGTAAAGTCTGAAATTTTTACAGAGTGTGCTATCTTCTCTTTTAAATGTATATTCGTTACAACTGGATAATTAGTATTAACAAGCACCCACCCTCCTTTTGCCCTTTTTTTTTTGTTTGGGCCACTGCCACTCAAAATGTCTATGCACAGCCCTGTTCAGGACCGTAAGTTTTAATAATAATAATAACAATAATTATAATTATAATAACAATAGAGGTTGATATTCGTTTTAGGCTTTTCATTTTACATTTTAATTGACTGTCATGTGCATCTTCTTGACATAGATGATTTTCTGTTTGGATATTATTTCGATTGTATTAATTTTAAATACAAAGTGTTCAGTTTGAAGCATGAAAATGAAAAAAAAAAAAAAAAACTTAATTAAAACATCCACCAGACAGAACCAGATTAATCCAACACAGTCTCTTGAAAATTCATGACTGTTTTAAGTTTTGGCAAATTGGCAACATCAAGTTTAATCAAAACCCCCAAAAAAAAAAAATTAAAATACGTGAAGTGAAAATAAAACAGCAAATTATTGAATAGCAAAGCGATTATTTAGCAACTATTGCGAACAGTAATTCAGAACAATAATTCAGCTCGAAAAATGTATCATTCAGCAAAATTTTTCAACATGTCTTACCTTCCCAGTAGTAGGAAGAGTTTGTGTGCGCGTAAAAGTATCTTCTCCATTAATGCTGATCAGTTCTGCGTCTGCTGGCGGAAATGGCGAGGGGAAAACAACTACATCACTCTTTATCGTGTCTGAACTAAAACACACGTCGTACTGCTGTGTGGATTTAGAGAAGGACCAGCTTCCGTCTGGATGTGTGTTGATCACTGGAGCGCTGTACCTGCTGAAACTGCCATCTGTCCTGTAGCATTTAACTGCTATCAAACCCACCAGACTCAGTAAAAAGATGACTGATACTGAGATAATAGCGATGAGCAGATACAGATTCAGATCTGAAAAACTCTTCTCTTTAACAGGAACTTCTTTGAATGATGTCTTTATGTCATCCAGACTTTCAACAACCACAACATCCATGGACATAGTCGCTGAGAGTGATGGCTCTCCATTATCAGACACTGTGATAAGAAGTGGGTGAGTTTTAAGTCATTGTCACTCATTCGTCTCTTAGTCCTTATTTCTCCAGTGCTGCTTCCCAATGCGGAAGAGATTCGTTCCTTTGGGTTCAGTTAGATGATAAGACAGAAGTGCGTTATATCCAGAGTCAGCATCAACAGCTCTGATCTTGGCTACAAAGTATCCTGCTTCAGCAGAGTAGGGAATGTTCTCACTATTAACTGATCCCGGTTCAGAATAAGGCGGTAAAATAACCGGACTGTTGTCATTTTCATCCAGAATAAACACATTTACAGTCGCATTACTGCTCAGAGGAGGAACACCAGAGTCTGTTGCCATAACTTGAAACTGAAATCTTTTTGTTTCTTCATGATTAAATGATTGCAAACTGAATATTTCTCCACTTAAAGCGTTTATATTTATCAGTGTTGTTATAGGAACACTGGAGCTGGAACTGTCTAAAAGTGAATATGAAAGTTCAGCGTTTTCACCAGTGTCTGAATCATCAGCGGACACTTTTGTCACGAGACCTCCAGCTTGACCATTCTCACTTAGAAAAGCGTTAATAACGGGTGCTGGAAAATATGGAGCATTGTCATTATCATCAGAGATATGTACAGTTATAACAGTGCTGCTGGAAAGAGACAGAGTTCCTTCATCTGCAGCTGTAATTGTGATGTTATACAGAGAAACACTCTCTCTGTCCAGAGGTCCATCTACCACTAGAGAATAATGATTGTTATATGACGTCTCCAGTTTGAAAGGAAACGAGCCTTTCAGAGCACAGTGTACAATGCCATTTTTACCTCCATCTTTATCAGACACTGTGACTAAAGCAACTGCAGTTCCTGACTTTGTGTCTTCTTTCACACTTTCCAACAGAGGAGTAACATTTATCTCTGGTGCATTATCATTTTCATCCATAATTTCTATTAAAACTTTACAATGTGTGCTTTTTGGTGGACTGCCTTTATCTTTCGCTTGAACTCGTAACTCAATGGCAGGATTCTCTTCATAATCAATTTGCCCTTTTACAACAATATCTCCAGTCTCAGGGATAATGGAAAAAAGGTCATTTCTCTTACCATGACCAACAAATGAATACAGAATTTCACTGTTTATGCCTTCATCTGAATCAGAGGCAAATACAGAAAAAACTTTTGTTCCACCAGCAACATTTTCCTTTAGTTTGACTTTATAAAGAGGTCGATTAAACACTGGATTATTATCATTAATATCCATTATGGTTATAATAATATTTACCGTCCCCGATTTAGGTGGCTTTCCTCCATCTACTCCAGTGAGAACTAACTTAATCGTCGCTTGCTTCTCTCGATCTAAAGCCTTGTTCAGCACTAACTCAGCAGACACACTCTGGTCTTCACTCTGTGTATCTAGACTGAAATGTTTTTTCGGACTCAGTTTGTACTCTTTCAACGAATTACTGCCAACATCAGAGTCCTCGGCTACAGGGAGAGGAAATCTCTCTCCAGGGCTTGCGTTTTCACTAATATTCACAGTAAATTCTTTAACAGGAAAATGTGGCGCATTGTCGTTTATATCCAAGATCTTAATCTCCACTCTGTAAAGACGATGAGGATCTTTAGCAAGGGCCTCTATATTCAAAGAGCATTTCTGAATCGACAAGCATAACTCTTCGCGGTCAATTCTTTCATTAACAAACAGCACGCCAGTTTTCAGATTTACATCAAAATACTTCTTATTCGATCCAGTCACAATCTCAAACATACGAGATTCCAGGTCATGAACATTCAAGTTCAGATCTTTCGCTATATTCCCAACAACTGTCCCCTTATTTACCTCTTCCGGTACGGAATAGACGATCTGAGCAAACGCAGAATCCAGCAAAAAAAGGAAAAATAACAATCCACACTCGAAATATCCCAAAAAGCCCATCATGGTCATTTGCAACCGGCTTGTGAACCGAATAAAAGTTAAACGCGATTGAATCTAATAGTTCTCTTTGCATTCAGAAAATACGGGAAGAAATAGAAACCATCATGTCTCAACTGCAGATACAATAATAGCAAGATTCGGAGAGAGAGAGAGAGAGAGAGAGAGAGAGAGAGAGAGAGAGAGAGGCGCCAGAGTAAAGACTAAACCTTTATCTTATACGGTCTGTAGTGACACCATGTGCTGAAATGATGTCATAACGCACTAGAAAATATATATATATATATTTACAAAAACGTAAGAGTGAGAAACAACAGTGACACAACAACAATACTAATATTCAAAGAAACCCAGTCCAGAAAAGCAAAGCAAAAATACACAACCGAATATTATTATTTAGGCTACTAGCAGCATCAACACATAAATAATCTAATAAAACGGGAAACAAACAGACTAAGTTTTCCAAAAGAAAGAAAGTGAAGCATCACGATATGCAAATTCTGTAAAAAGCAGTGGTCGATTAACAGTTCATAAAATAACTTTGTTACAACAAAATAATGACCTACTGAGAGAACTGCAATGTGATACGGGGAATAGGACATAGGTTTTAATATCATAGGGGGAAAACACGTCTGAAAGGTGAATGGATGAAGCATTCAAGGCTGTAATTGTAAGTTTTAGTAGTAGTAGTAGTAGTAATAGTAACAGAGATTAATCTTTGTTTTCGCCGCTGCCTCTTGCATTTTAATATTAATTGCCTATGATTGCCTATCATGTGCGCCTTCCTGACACAGCCTATAGATGTACTGTTTCTTTTTTTTTCTTTTTTTTTCTTTTATTTATTTATCTATTTATTTTTGTTTGTTTAGGCTACATTCATTTTAAACACAGCGTTTAATTTAATGCATTTAAAATGTGAAAAACATTTTAAAACATCCTCCACACTGAGGGATGTGGTAAGGCGTGCAGCTTACTTTTTATTACAAATTGCACGTTTTCCTTAGAATCACATTTTGCAAATTCTAAGAAACTACAACTTGCTTGCAACATACTTTATGGGCCTAAGATTTATCGTGATAATGGGTTGAATTGCGTTATTCAAAGACCATAAAATAGCCTTAATTAAAATTAAAATGAATCAGAACAAATTTAAAATAGATTAATTAAAAACAAGACAGCCACGTGGTAAATACCAAACCCCCTATTATGGCAACTGTTAGAATTAATTTCGAACAGTTGAGAACAATAATTCACCTCGAAAAATTATTCAACAAAAATTTCCAACGATCTTACCTTTCCAGTAGGAAGAGTTCGTGTGCGCGTAAAAGTATCTTCTCCATTAATGCTGATCAGTTCTGCGTCTGCTGGCGGAAATGGCGAGGGGAAAACGACTACATCACTCTTTATCGTGTCTGAACTAAAACACACGTCGTACTGTTGTGTGGATTTAGAGAAGGACCAGCTTCCGTCTGGATGTGTGTTGATCACTGGAGCGCTGTACCTGCTGAAACTACCATCTGTCCTGTAGCATTTAACTGCTATCAAACCCACCAGACTCAGTAAAAAGATGACTGATACTGAGACAATAGCGATGAGCAGATACAGATTCAGATCTGAAAAACTCTCCTCTTTAACAGGAACTTCTCTGAATGATGTCTTTATGTCATCCAGACTCTCAACAACCACAACATCCATGGACATAGTCGCTGAGAGTGATGGCTCTCCATTATCAGACACTGTGATAAGAAGTGGGTGAGTTTTTAAGTCATTGTCACTCAGTCGTCTCTTAGTCTTTATTTCTCCAGTGCTGCTTCCAATGCGGAAGAGATTCGTTCCTTTGGGTTCAGTTAGATGATAAGACAGAAGTGCGTTATATCCAGAGTCAGCATCAACAGCTCTGATCTTGGCTACAAAGTATCCCGCTTCAGCAGAGTAGGGAATGTTCTCACTATTAACTGATCCAAGTTCAGAATAAGGCGGTAAAATAACCGGACTGTTGTCATTTTCATCAAGAATAAACACATTTACAGTCACATTAGTGCTCAGAGGAGGAACACCAGAGTCTGTTGCCGTAACTTGAAACTGAAATCTTTTTGTTTCTTCATGATTAAATGATTGCAAACTGAATATTTCTCCACTTAAAGAGTTTATATTTATCAGTGTTGTTATAGGAACACTGGAGCTGGAACTGTCTAACAGTGAATATGAAAGTTCTGCGTTTTCACCAGTGTCTGAATCATCAGCGGACACTTTTGTCACGAGACCTCCAGCTTGACCATTCTCACTTAGAAAAGCGTTAATAACGGGTGCTGGGAAATGTGGAGCATTGTCATTAACATCAGAGATATGTACAGTTATAACAGTGCTGCTGGAAAGAGACAGAGTTCCTTCATCTGCAGCTGTAATTGTGATGTTATACAGAGAAACACTCTCTCTGTCCAGAGGTCCATCTACCACTAGAGAATAATGATTGTTATATGACGTCTCCAGTTTGAAAGGAAAAGAACCTTGCACAGCACAGTGTACAATGCCATTTTTACCTCCATCTTTATCAGACACTGCGACTAAAGCAACTGCAGTTCCCGGTTTTGCATCTTCTTTCACACTTTCCAACAGAGGAGTCATAACTATTTCTGGTGCGTTGTCATTCTCATCCACAACTTCTATTAAAACTTTACAGTGCGTGCTTTTAGGAGGAACGCCTTTATCTCTCGCCTGAACACGCAGTTCAATTGCAGGGTGTTCCTCGTAGTCAATCTGACCTTGAACAGCAATTTCCCCTGATTTAAAATTTATGTCAAATAGGTTAATTTCATCGGTACTTCCATGAAATGAATATTGAATTTCACTATTGATGCCCTCATCCAAATCACTGGCAGAAACAGAAACTAGTTTGGTTCCAAACAGTGTGTTTTCCTTCACTTTAACTTTGTACAAAGGTTTGCTGAAAATAGGCTTATTATCGTTTACGTCCATGACATTAACAACAATACTCACTGTTCCAGATTTAGGAGGTTTTCCTCCGTCAATAGCGGTGAGTATTAAGTGAATAACAGCTTGTTTCTCTCTGTCTAAAACTTTCTGTAGCACTAATTCAGCCAACATACTCTTTTGCCCACTGTGAACATCTATAGAAAAATATTCATTTGAACTTAGTTTGTAGTCTTTCAGAGAATTACTGCCAACATCTGAATCTTTTGCAATTGGAAGAGGAAATCTGTCCCCTTCATTTGCGATCTCTGTAACATTAACAACATACGTGCTTTCTGGAAAAAAGGGAGCATTGTCATTGACATCCAAAATGATCATTTCAACCCTGTAAAGTCTGTGAGGATTTTGAGCAAGAGCCTCTAAATTTAATGCACATTTCTGATTACTGCCACACAACTCTTCGCGATCAATCCGGTCTTTGACAAACAGCGAGCCCGTTTTCACATTTACATCAAAATACTTTGCATTTGATCCAGGCATAAACTGAAACATGCGTAATTCTAGTTCCTGAACACTGATCTTCAGGTCTTTTGCTATATTCCCGATCACAGTCCCCTTATTTACCTCCTCGGAGACGGAATAGACAATCTGGCCAAGCGAAGATTTCCATAAAGACAGAAATAAAACGATCCAGAAGCAGTAAGATTTTGTAACATCCATGATTGTGCAGCAAAATATCCTGCGATTATTTACTATAAAAAAGACTGAAACAACTAAACAGACCTCGCTCTATACAATCCGACATCAAGACGCAGAAGCTACTAGGCTTTGGTTATTTACACGCCCTCAACGCATTTCCTCTTGTTCTGATGCTGTAAAGGAGGAGCTCAGATAACTCTCAAAGTCATGGTCTGCAGTGCCACCACGTGTTGTAAAAGTGGAGAGACAATAAGATGTTTCTTCATATAGTTTTCTATAAAAAGAAAAAGTAAACCAAAGGCATCAGTATACTCAAACAGTAAAATATAATCATTCGTGTCTACTCAATCATTACTAATCAACAACAAATAATATAAATAAACGAATTAACTAAAAAAAAAAAATTTATTTAAGAAAATATATGAAGTGAAAAGGAAAATACGTCACTTTCGCTGTCCGTGGTACTGACGTGATTTACAAAATACTACAGTTAAGCAGTAAAAAAAAGAAACAAACAAACCGCAGTATGATATCACAAGGTAATGTTACAACATAGGAAGAAAGAAAGAAAGAAAGAAAGAAAGAAAGAAAGAAAGAAAGAAAGAAAGAAAGAAAGAAACGGTCTATAAATATACACAGTGTACAAAAGCCAAGTCAAAGAGAAATTAGATACGCAGTACAAGCAAATCAAACTTAAGGATGAAAACAAAGCTGCACAGTGATACGAATAAAAATACGCCAGAGCCATGAGATGCCGAAATAACTTGCAAAACTAAACATATCATCTCAACAGCAATCGAAACATTAAAGCAATATTTCGACTTTGTCAATAGCGTCAAGTATTTTACTTGTTATCTTTTATTTGGGTCGCCTACACGTATTATTATCAATTTTTTTTTTAATATTAAAAAGGTCATTTTTAGTTCATAATACTTTATCTATTTTAGAAACATCTAAACTTAAAAAAGAAAGAAAAAAAAAACAGTTAAAAGGGCTTAGAAAAAAATCGAATTAATCGTTTATCAAAAGTTAATTTTACAAATCTAGGGTAAAAGTAGAATTGAAATGCACTACAGAAGCAAATTACAATGTCTTACCTTCTCAGTGGTCGGAAGGGTTTGCGTGCGTGTAAAAGTATCTTCTCCGTTAATGCTGATCAGTTCTGCGTCTGCTGGCGGAAATGGCGAGGGGAAAACGACTACGTCACTCTTTATTGTGTCAGAACTAAAACACACGTCGTACTGTTGTGTGGATTTAGAGAAGGACCAGCTTCCGTCTGGATGTGTGTTGATCACTGGAGCGCTGTACCTACTGAAACTGCCGTCTGTCCTGTAGCATTTAACTGCTATCAAACCCACCAGACTCAGTAAAAATATGACTGATACTGAGACAATAGCGATGAGCAGATACAGATTCAGATCTGAAAAACTCTCCTCTTTAACTATGGAAGCATATGGGTAGCATTATTAAATTTGGGATGTAATATGCAAAATGACAATGTAATATGTAAAATGGCAATGCATTTCTACATTTACATTTACATTTTCCAATACATTTGTGCAACGTTTGGTGCAAAATGAAAATGAAAATTAAATTACATAATTTTCATTTGCCATTTCCTACACCAGTTTTAATATGTAAAATGAATACTAATTTTAACGCTTTATAAGTTGCAAAATGAAAATGAAAATGTATTACAGAAATGATTATATATGTCTAACATGTTCAAGCAAAAACTGTGGCAAAATGATCATTTAAATGTTATTTTTCCTTAAATGCATTAACACTCACAGTCAAGACACTTACGATTGCATAAGAGGATTCAATCAAGTGAGACAACATGGACAAGACAGTTTGCACATTTAAAATTCATTCCGAGCCGATCACGTCTCCGCCCCCTCCCGCCCTGTCAATCACTGCGTGAACAAGGCGGGGCTTACAGAAGGTCAGAGACTCAAAATCTCAAGAAGAGGATTCAAGTGAGAAAACATGGACAAGACAGTTGGTCCGTGTATGTTTTGATGATTTCGGTTTAATGGCTTCAATATTTCATTCGCACTTATGGGCGGAGTTGAAACGCTGCTTTCATCTGATTGGTCGAATCGCTCAGTCTTCAGCTCGGTCTTTTCATTCTTTCAGGCAGAATAAGAGTCAGTGCAAGTGAAGCACTGTAATGTCTGAAACCACCGCTCACTGTTAATTAGCATAATATTTGAATCAGATGTAGCTGGGCACATAATTTGTGCTGTAGAGACCTGCAAATTATTTCTAGGTTTGTAGTATTGTATGAATATTGTCCCACTGATAAATACAGTGCAAATAGTTCTGTCTCCTTGGATAACAGTGAAGTGGAAATAAAAATCAATAATAGACTGAACAGTTCCATGTCTGTAACATTTACCACTCTCATATTTTAAGTCATAAGGCACTAGGTATGTGTGTGTGTGTGACATTAATAAATAATTGTAAAAATTAATATAGTTAAATTTCTAAATAAAAATAGTAAAATTAGCTCTATGCTGCTCAGTGCTCATGCTGCTCAGTGCTCCTGTAGCCTACCTCAGAGCGCCCTCTCGCGGCTGTAGACGGTAATGTTTTCTCTTGGTCCTGAATAAATGCGACTTATATTCCAGTGCGACTTATTATATGTTTTTTTTTCCTCGTCATGACGTATTTTTGGACTGATGCAACTTATACCGAAAAAACAGTTAACATTATTATTATTATTTATTATGAGAGTAATTGACACAGACTGGAACTTAAATGTTTCACCCCAATTCAGCTCAGATCTTCAGACTCGTCAGACTCGTGTTGCTTATATAACTGGCCAGACTTACCTTCCCCAAAAAAATCATATTTAATTTTTATTTCATATATTTAACTATATTTATTTCCACTTCACTGTTATCCAAGGAGACAGAACTATTTGCACTGTATTTATCAGTGGGAAAATATTTATACAATAATTTAACGGGGTCTCTTGCAGGTCTCAGCAGCACAAATTATGTGCCCAGCTACATCTGATTCAAATATTATGCTAAGTAACAGTGAGCGGTGGTTTCAGACATTACAGTGCTTCACTTGCACTGACTCTTATTCTGCCTGAAAGAATAAAAAAGACCGAGCTGAAAGCGGAGCGATTCGACCAATCAGATGAAAGCAGCGTTTCAGCTCCGCCCAAAAGTGCGAATGAAATATTGAAGCCATAAACCGAAATGATCAAAATGTACACGGGCCAACTGTCTTGTCCATGTTCTCTCACTTGAGTCTCTGACCTTCTGTAAGCCCCGCCTTGTTCACGCAGTGATTGACAGGGCGGGAGGGGGCGGAGACGTGATCGGCTCGGAATGCATTTTCAATGTGCACTTTGAATTTTGCTACATTCATTGCGGGTCATTGAATGAAAATGCAATCGTAAGTGTCTTGACTGTGAGTGTTAATGCATTTAAGAAAAATAACATTTAAATGATCATTTTGCCACAGTTTTTTGCTTGAACATGTTAGACATATATAATCATTTCTGTAATACATTTTCATTTTCATTTTGGCAACTTATAAAGCGTTAAAATTAGTATTCATTTTACATATTAAAACTGGTGTAGGAAATGGCAAATGAAAATTATGTAATTTAATGTTCATTTTCATTTTGCACCAAACGTTGCACAAATGTATTGGAAAATGTAAATGTAAATGTAGAAATGCATTGCCATTTTACATATTACATTGTCATTTTTGCATATTACATCCCAAATTGAATAATGCTACCCATATGCTTCCATATTTAACAGGAACTTCTCTGAATGATGTCTTTATGTCATCCAGACTCTCAACAACCACAACATCCATGGACATAGTCGCTGAGAGTGATGGCTCTCCATTATCAGACACTGTGATAAGAAGTGGGTGAGTTTTTAAGTCATTGTCACTCATTCGTCTCTTAGTCCTTATTTCTCCAGCGCTGCTTCCAATGCGGAAGAGATTCGTTCCTTTGGGTTCAGTTAGATGATAAGACAGAAGTGCGTTATATCCAGAGTCAGCATCAACAGCTCTGATCTTGGCTACAAAGTATCCCGCTTCAGCAGAGTAGGGAATGTTCTCACTATTAACTGATCCAGGTTCAGAATAAGGCGGTAAAATAACCGGACTGTTGTCATTCTCATCCAGAATAAACACATTTACAGTCGCATTACTGCTCAGAAGAGGAACACCAGAGTCTGTTGCCATAACTTGAAACTGAAATCTTTTTGTTTCTTCGTGATTAAATGATTGCAAGCTGAATATTTCTCCACTTAAAGAGTTTATATTTATCAGTGTTGTTATAGGAACACTGGAGCTGGAACTGTCTAACAGTGAATATGAAAGTTCAGCGTTTTCACCAGTGTCTGAATCATCAGCGGACACTTTTGTCACGAGACCTCCAGCTTGACCATTCTCACTTAGAAAAGCGTTAACAACGGGTGCTGGAAAATGTGGAGCATTGTCATTAACATCAGAGATATGTACAGTTATAACAGTGCTGCTGGAAAGAGACGGGGTTCCTTCATCTGCAGCTGTAATTGTGATGGTTATACAGAGAAACCACTCTCTCTGTCCAGAGGTCCATCTACCACTAGAGAATAATGATTGTTATATGACGTCTCCAGTTTGAAAGGAAACGAGCCTGAGTACAGTGTACAATGCCATTTTTTTGATCTTTATCAGACACTGTGTGGACTAAAGCAACTGCAGTTCCCAACGCTATACAGACCAATTCGTACAACGAGGTGGCTAATTCGTTTTGTACGACCTCACTCGTACATTTTGAATACGATTTGCCTAGACCCCCAGTGACGGGTAGGTTTAGGGGCGGGGTTTGGTGTAGGTAATTCGTACAAATTCATACGAACTCGTAAAATACGTACGATTTGGCAAAATCGTATGATTTGTACGAGTGTGGTCGTACGAATTCGTACGAATTAAGTAAAATATGTACGAATTGCCGTGAGATGTCGTTCTCATCCTCCCGTTTTTGCATCTTCTTTCACACTTTCCAACAGAGGAGTCGTAACTATCTCTGGCACGTTGTCGTTCTCATCCACAACTTCTATTAAAACTTTACAGTGTGTACTTTTAGGAGGACTGCCTTTATCGCTCGCCTGAACTCGCAGTTCAATTGCAGCGTCTTCTTCATAGTCAATTTGTCCTTGAACAGCAATTTCCCCGGATTTGGAGTTAATTGTAAACCGGTGCGTTTCATCTGTATTTTCATGACCAAGAAATGAATATTGAATTTCACTATTGATGCCCTCATCCAAATCACTGGCAGAAACAGAGATTATTTTGGTTCCAATCATTGTGTTTTCTTTCACTTTAACTTTGTACAAAGGTTTGCTGAAAATAGGCTTATTATCGTTTACATCTATGACGTCAACAACAATACTCAAGGTTCCAGATTTAGGAGGTTTTCCTCCGTCAATAGCGGTGAGTATTAAGTGAATAACAGCTTGTTTCTCTCTGTCTAAACCTTTCTGTAGCACTAATTCAGCCAACATACTCTTTTGCCCACCATGAATATCTAAAGAAAAATATTCATTTGAACTTAGTTTGTAGTCTTTCAGAGAATGACTGCCAACATCTGAATCTTTTGCAATTGGAAGAGGAAATCTGTCCCCTTCATTTGCGATCTCTGTAACATTAACAACATACGTGCTTTCTGGAAAAAAGGGAGCATTGTCATTGACATCCAAAATGATCATTTCAACCCTGTAAAGTCTGTGAGGATTTTGAGCAAGAGCCTCTAAATTTAATGCACATTTCTGATTACTGCCACACAACTCTTCGCGATCAATCCGGTCTTTGACAAACAGCGAGCCCGTTTTCACATTTACATCAAAATACTTTGCATTTGATCCAGGTATAAACTGAAACATGCGTGATTCTAGTTCCTGAACACCGATCTTCAGGTCTTTTGCTATATTCCCGATCACAGTTCCCTTATTTACCTCCTCGGAGACGGAATAGACAATCTGGCCAAGCGAAGATTCCCATAAAGACAGAAATAAAACGATCCAGAAGCAGTAAGATTTTGTAACATCCATGATTGTGCAGCAAAATATCCTGCGATTATTTACTAACGATTGAAACAACTAAACAGACCTCTCTCGACACAATCCGACATCACGACGCAGAAGCTACTAGGCTTTGGTTATTTACACGCCCTCAACGCATTTCCTCTTGTTCTGATGCTGTAAAGGAGGAGCTCAGATAACTCTCAAAGTCATGGTCTGCAGTGCCACCACGTGTTGTAAAAGTGGAGAGACAATAAGATGTTTCTTCATATGGTTTCTATAAAAGACAAAGTAAACTAAAGGTATCAGTATACTCAAACAGTAAAATTTTATCATTCGTGTCTACTCAATCATTACTAATCAACAACAAATAATATAAATAAACGAATTAACTAAAAAAAGAAAATGTGTTATTTAAGAAAATAAATGGAGTGAGAAGGAAATGCGTCACTTTCGCTGTCCGTGGTACTGACGTGATTTACAAAATACTACAGTTAAGCAGTAAAAAAAGAAACAAACCAACAAATAGCAGTATGATATCACAAGGTAATGTTACAACATAGGAAGAAAGAAAGAAAGAAAAAAAAAAAAAAAAAAAAAAAAAAAAAAGAAAAAGAAAGAAAGAAAGAAAGAAAGAAAGAAAGAAAGAAACGGTCTATAAATATACACTTAGTGTACAAAAGCCAAGTCAAAGAGAAATTAGATACGCAGTACAAGCAAATCAAACTTAAGGATGAAAACAAAGCTGCACAGTGATACGAACAAAAATACGCCAGAGCCATGAGATGCCGAAATAACTTGCAAAACTAAAACATATCATCTCAACAGCAAGCGAATCATTAATGCAATATTTCGACTTTGTCAACTGCGTCCAGTATTTTGATTGTTAATGTTATCTTTTGTTTGGGTAGCCTTCATGCATTTTTATTATTATTATTATTATTATTATTATTATTATTATTATAAAATACCTTTTATTGTTTTTATTTTTATTTTTAAAAAAGGTCATTTTTTAGTTCATAATACATTATTTATTTTATAAACATCTGAACTTAAAAAATAAAGAAAAACAGTTAAGGGGTTAGAAAAAAAAATCTAATTAATCCTTTATCAAATGATAATTTTAAAAATCTAGGGTAAAAGTAGAATTGGAAGCAAATTTCAATGTCTTACCTTCTCAGTGGTCGGAAGGGTTTGCGTGCGTGTAAAAGTATCTTCTCCATTAATGCTGATCAGTTCTGCGTCTGCTGGCGGAAATGGCGAGGGGAAAACGACTACATCACTCTTTATCGTGTCTGAACTAAAACACACGTCGTACTGCTGTGTGGATTTAGAAAAGGACCAGCTTCCGTCTGGATGTGTGCTGATGACTGGAGCGCTGTACCTGCTGAAACTGCCGTCTGTCCTGTAGCATTTAACTGCTATCAAACCCACCAGACTCAGTAAAAAGATGACTGATACTGAGACAATAGCGATGAGCAGATACAGATTCAGATCTGAAAAACAACTCTCCTCTACAACACTAAACCAACTCAATGACTACCACACTAAACACACAAACAAAAAAACAAAAACATCCATGGACATAGTCGCTGAGAGTGATGGCTCTCCATTATCAGACACTGTGATAAGAAGTGGGTGAGTTTTTAAGTCATTGTCACTCATTCGTCTCTTAGTCCTTATTTCTCCAGTGCTGCTTCCAATGCGAAAAAGATTCGTTCCTTTGGGTTCAGTTAGATGACAAGACAGAAGTGCGTTATATCCAGAGTCAGCATCAACAGCTCTGATCTTGGCTACAAAGTATCCCGCTTCAGCAGAGTAGGGAATGTTCTCACTATTAACTGATCCAGGTTCAGAATAAGGCGGTAAAATAACTGGACTGTTGTCATTTTCATCCAGAATAAACACATTTACAGTCGCATTACTGCTCAGAGGAGGAACACCAGAGTCTGTTGCCATGACATAAAACTGAAATCTTTTTAGTTCTTCGTGATTAAATGATTGCAAACTGAATATTTCTCCACTTAAAGCGTTTATATTTATCAGTGTTGTTATAGGAACACTGGAGCTGGAACTGTCTAACAATGAATATGAAAGTTCTGCGTTTTCACCAGTGTCTGAATCATCAGCGGACACTTTTGTCACGAGACCTCCAGCTTGACCATTCTCACTTAGAAAAGCGTTAATAACGGATGCTGGAAAATGTGGAGCATTGTCATTAACATCAGAGATATGTACAGTTATAACAGTGCTGCTGGAAAGAGACGGAGTTCCTTCATCTGCAGCTGTAATTGTGATGTTATACAGAGAAACACTCTCTCTGTCCAGAGGTCCATCTACCACTAGAGAATAATGATTGTTATATGACGTCTCGAGTTTGAAAGGAAAAGAACCTTGCACAGCACAATGCACAACGCCGTTTTTACCTCCATCTTTATCAGAGACTTTAATTAAAGCAACTGCAGTTCCCGGTTTTGCATCTTCTTTCACACTTTCCAACAGAGGAGTCATAACTATTTCTGGTGCGTTGTCATTCTCATCTACAATTTCTATTAAAACTTTACAGTGTGTACTTTTAGGAGGACTGCCTTTATCTCTCGCCTGAACTCGCAGTTCAATTGCAGGTTGTTTGTCATAATCAATTTGACCTTGAACAACAATTTCCCCAGTATTAGAATTTATACTAAACAGGTTACTTTCGTACGTATTTCCATGAAACGAATACCGAATTTCACTGTTGATGCCCTCATCCAAATCACTGGCAGAAACAGAAATTATTTTGGTTCCACTTGCTGTATTTTCTTTTACTTTAACTTTATACAAAGGTTTGCTGAAAATAGGTTTATTATCGTTTACATCCAAGACGTCAACAACAATACTCACTGTTCCAGATTTAGGAGGTTTTCCTCCGTCAATAGCGGTGAGTATTAAGTGAATAACAGCTTGTTTCTCTCTGTCTAAACCTTTCTGTAGCACTAATTCAGCAGATATACTCTGTTGTCCGCTATGAACATCTACAGAAAAATATTCATTTGAACTGAGTTTGTAGTCTTTCAGAGAATTACTGCCAACATCTGAATCTTTTGCAATTGGAAGAGGAAATCTGTCCCCTTCATTTGCATTCTCTGTAACATTCAGAATATAGGTGCTTTCCGGAAAAAATGGAGCATTGTCATTCACATCCAGAATTATAATTTCAAGCTGATAAAGTCTGTGAGGGTTTTGAGCAAGAGCCTCTAAATTTAATGCACATTTCTGATTACTGCCACACAACTCTTCGCGATCAATCCGGTCTTTGACAAACAGCGAGCCCGTTTTCACATTTACATCAAAATACTTTGCATTAGAACCAGGCATAATTTGAAACATGCGTGATTCTAGTTCCTGAGCACTGATCTTCAGGTCTTTTGCTATATTCCCGATCACAGTTCCCTTATTTACCTCCTCAGAGACGGAATAGACAATCTGGCCAAGCGAAGATTCCCATAAAGACAGAAATAAAACGATCCAGAAGCAGTAAGATTCTGTAACATCCATGATTGTGCAGCAAAATATCCTGCGATTATATACTGTAAAAACTATTAAAACAACCAAACAGACCTCTCTCGACACAATCCAACAGCACGACGCAGAAGCTACTAAGCTTTGGTTATTTACACGCCCTCAACGCATTTCCTCTTGTTCTGATGCTGTAAAGGAGGAGCTCAGATAACTCTCAAAGTCATGGTCTGCAGTGCCACCACGTGTTGTAAAAGTGGAGAGACAATAAGATGTTTCTTCATATGGTTTTTATAAAAAAAAGTGATCTAAAGGTATCACCATACTCAAACAGTAAATAACATTCGTGTCGACTCAATCATTACGAATCAACAAGAAGAAATAATAATAAATGAATGAATTAACTAAAAAAAAAAAAAAAAAAATGTGCTATTTAAACAAATATGTGAATTGAGGTGGAAAATACGCCACTTTCGCTGTCCGTGGTACTGAAGTGATTTTTGTTCTTTAAATACAAAATGCTACAGTTAAGCAGCGAAAAAACAAACAAACAAACAAATAGCAGTATGATTTCACAAGGTAATTGTTACTACATAAAAATAAAAAAGAAAGAAAAAAAGAAAGAACGAACGAAATGATCTATAAATATACAGTGAGTATAGGCCTACAGAAGCCGAGATAAAGAGAAATTAGAAACGCAGTACAAGCAAATCAAACTTTAAGATGAAAACAAAGCTGCAGAGTGATACAAATAAACATACGCCAGAGCCACTAGATGCCGAAATAACTTGCAAACCTGAAATGTTTCATATTAAAAAGTAGTGAAAAATCAAAGCAATATTTCGACTTCATCAATAGCGTCCAGTATATTATTTGTTATGTTTTGTTTGGGTACGCGTTAGATTTGAATTTTTTAATACTTAATAGAATATGTCATTTTTTTAGTTCATAATACTTTATTTATTTTATAAACATCTAAACTTTAAAAAAAAAAAAACTGTTAAAATGACTTAAAAAAAAATCTAATTAATCGTTTCTCAAATGTTAATTTTCCAAGTCAGGTGCAGTAGAAGTGGAAGGCATTACAGAAGCAAGTAACAATGTCTTACCTTCCCACTGCTCGGAATGGTTTGTGTGCGCGTAAAAGTATCTTCTCCATTGATGCTGATCAACTCCGCGTCTGCTGGAGGAAACGGCGAGGGGAAAACCACTACATCACTCTTTATCGTGTCGGAACTAAAACACACGTCGTACTGTTGTGTGGATTTAGAGAAGGACCAGCTTCCGTCTGGATGTGTGTTGATCACTGGAGCGCTATACCTGCTGAAACTGCCGTCTGTCCTGTAGCATTTAACTGCTATCAAACCCACCAGACTCAGTAAAAAGATGACCGATACTGAGACAATAGCGATGAGCAGATACAGATTCAGATCTGAAAAACTCTCCTCTTTAACAGGAACTTCTCTGAATGATGTCTTTATGTCATCCAGACTCTCAACAACCAAAACATCCATGGACATAGTCGCTGAGAGTGATGGCTCTCCATTATCAGACACTGTGATAAGAAGTGGGTGAGTTTTTAAGTCATTGTCACTCATTCGTCTCTTAGTCCTTATTTCTCCAGTGCTGCTTCCAATGCGGAAGAGATTCGTCTCCTTTGGTTCAGTTAGATGATAAGACAGAAGTGCGTTATATCCAGAGTCAGCATCAACAGCTCTGATCTTGGCTACAAAGTATCCCGCTTCAGCAGAGTAGGGAATGTTCTCACTATTAACTGATCCAGGTTCAGAATAAGGCGGTAAAATAACAGGACTGTTGTCATTCTCATCCAGAATAAACACATTTACTGTTAAGTTACTGTTTAGTGATGGAGCACCTGAGTCTGTGGCCTGAACGACAAACTGAAATGACTTAAGGTCTTCGTAGTTAAATGATTGTTTACTGTACAAGTCTCCGCTCTCACTATTTATGTCAATCATAGAGACCAATTGAATGACAGTTTTGTCTCTGCTAATTATAGTATACGAAATATGAGCATTCTCGTTGATATCTGGATCCTGAGTAGTCACTGTCGCTATAATGGCACCTGCTGGACTGTTTTCCTTTAAATATACGTTCTTTACAACTTCTGGAAAGCGTGGCGCGTTGTCATTCACATCAGATATATAAACTGTGATAACACTGGTACTGGAGAGTGAAGGAATCCCTTCGTCTGAAGCTATTATTGTGATATTATAATTCGCAATTTCTTCTCTGTCCAGTGGTCCATCTACAACTAAAGAGTAGTAGTTTTTATAAGAGGACTCGATCTTAAACGGCACCTGACCTACAATATTGCAATGCACTATTCCATTTTTACCTCCGTCTTTATCAGAGATTGTAATAAGAGCCACAGCTGTTCCGACTTTTGAATCCTCTTTAATTGTACTCGCCAAAGAAGTCACCATCAGCTCGGGTGGATTGTCATTCATATCAACTACTTCAACTAACACCTTACACTGTGAACTCTTAGAAGGGTGGCCTTTATCTTTGGCCTTCACCCTCAATTCCACAGCAGCATTTTCTTCATAATCTATATTACCTTTAACTGTTATAAGTCCGCTGTCAGGGTTAATTGAAAATAAATCTGATGCTTTGCTAGTTCCTTGCTTAACAATAGAAAATGTTATGTCACTATTTATTCCCTCATCTAAATCCAAAGCGGAAAGTGAGATGATTTGGGATCCCAGAGCAATATTTTCGTTCACTTTCACTTTGTAAAGAGATTTACTAAAAACTGGGGCGTTGTCGTTAAAATCCAAAACATTAACGCTTATTTCTAATGTTCCAGACAATGCAGGTTTCCCTCCATCAACTGCAGTCAGTGTTAGATGAATGACAGGCTGTTTTTCTCGATCTAAAGCTTTAACCAGAACCAGTTCGACAGTGATACTCTGTTCGACGTTCTGCACATCCAAAGAAAAGTGCTCGTTGGGACTAAGCTTGTAGGTTTTAACCGCATTGTTGCCCGAGTCTGGATCTTCAGCCAAAGGAAGAGAAAATTTCTCTCCAGGAGACGAGACTTCCGTTATATTCAGTATCTGACTGCTTATAGGAAACGATGGCGCGTTATCGTTGATGTCAATTATATTTATTTCTATTCTATACAGGCTCAATGGATTATGGGCCATTGCTTCTAAAATCATCGTACATTTCTGATCAGTAGAACAGAGCGATTCTCGATCAATTTGATTATTCACAAACAGAGTACCAGTCTTTAAATTCACCCCAAAATACCTTTTGTTGGTTCCATATACAATCTGAAACATGCGAGGTTCCAGTTCCTGCACATTGATGTGAAGATCTTTTGCTATATTCCCGACAACGGTTCCCACATTCACCTCCTCCGAGACGGAATATGCAATCTGACCGGAAGATAAAGTCCAACAATAAGACAGCAGAATCGCAGTCCATATAGATCCAACATATTGATTCATCTCTGCTTAAAACCAACAATTCAAGATTTAAACGAAACAAATAAACACTGAACCAAAACAAACAAAACCAGCTCGAACAAGGCTTACTACACGACCGCAGAAGACACAGCTGATTTGAGAAGGTTAAGATTGGTGCTTTGGAAGGAGGAGACACTCAAATGAGCCAGTCATTTTGGTCTTGCAAAATTTTCACGGTTAACAGCGGCTCCAGGTGGTTTCTAATGGCATAGCAGTACATTATTAAAGTTGCACCAGGAAAAGCTTCAAGTATAAAAGGACATAGAAACTCTGTAAAGTGTGTTTTTTAAACACACTTACACCACACAGTAGAAAGAGGCAAAGAAGGGCTTGTGTGATGAGATTATCTTAAATATCTACTTAACTGTCCACTATCAGTTTCTACAATGAATAGGCATAACATCAACAAGTGTAAACATTTTGCAAGCGGTAAAATAAACGAATTACTAAATCTGCAAATCCGTAAAACAGCAAACCTTAGCTCAGTTGGTTCATGTTTAAATCGTCAACAAAATAAACTGTAATGATAAAAATTTCAGTTGTATAAGAGAAGACATACACAATTAAAACAACTGTCGCTGTCCAGTGAGAAGTTCTGAAATTCAAACAGGAACTCTGCTTTAGAAAATCTTTTAAGAAAAGAACGAAAATACGGAAGAAGTATTTGAACACGTTTTTATGATAACTTTTGTGGACAAATTTTAACTGCAATAATAATAATAATAATAAATAGGCGAAATAAATAACGCAAAGCTCTGTCCATCATTTTGTACTCCATCCTCCTACAATTTTACGTTGAAATAAAATAAAATAAAATAAAATAAAATAAAAACTTAAAGGAATAAAAATAAAACTGTGACACCGAGGACGTAACATTATTTGGAATCATTGGAATCAGTGAGTGAAATAAATATCATTTCATTTAGTACGTTTATATATATATATATATATATATATATATATATATAACTCTATTTATATATATATATATATATATATATAGTGTTTATTGCGTTTCTCAAAGATATTCAGCCTCTCAGTTATGAATTATCCTACAAGTTGTTGCGCGCCCACAAATCATGTTTTTAAACTCTATTTAGACTTACAATTCATATGAAATGTGAGTTGCAAACTAAATAGAAAAAATGAAAATACTATAAAGCAGCAATTTATTCTACACTATTAGTGGAAAGCGTGAAAAATAATAAAACAATCCTCCATCATTAGTGGCAACTTGTCAGCACATCATTGTATTCCATTTTAGAAAAATGCAACCGGATTGGTTTCGAATGTAAAAATATCTTAAAAGTATAACACAAACACCACAATGAGCTTTTTACCACAAACAAATACTGAGACATAGCTATATCTATCTATTTATTTTCCCCAATGAAAGGAGTAGGTGCGCGTAAAATTGTTTTTTTTTTTCTCCTACTACCATTTGTAATAACATGAAAGACACAGAGTTATGAACACATAATGAAAATTACATTTAATGACAGCTAAGCAACTTCTTAAAGTTTGCAAATTTGTTTCAAATAAATAATATTACATAAAGAGAAATCACCAGTATCTTACCTTCTCTGAGGTAGGAAGAGTCTGTGTGCGCGTAAAAGTATCTCCACTGTTAATGCTGATCAACTCCGCGTCTGCTGGCGGAAATGGTGAGGGGAAAACGACTACGTCACTTTTTATCGTGTCTGAACTAAAACACACGTCGTACTGTTGTGTGGATTTAGAGAAGGACCAGCTTCCGTCTGGATGTGTGTTGATCACTGGAGCGCTGTACCTGCTGAAACTGCCATCTGTCCTGTAGCATTTAACTGCTATCAAACCCACCAGACTCAGTAAAAAGATGACTGATACTGAGACAATAGCGATGAGCAGATACAGATTCAGATCTGAAAAACTCTCCTCTTTAACAGGAACTTCTCTGAATGATGTCTTTATGTCATCCAGACTCTCAACAACCACAACATCCATGGACATAGTCGCTGAGAGTGATGGCTCTCCATTATCAGACACTGTGATAAGAAGTGGGTGAGTTTTTAAGTCATTGTCACTCATTCGTCTCTTAGTCCTTATTTCTCCAGTGCTGCTTCCAATGCGGAAGAGATTCGTTCCTTTGGGTTCTTCAGTTAGATGATAAGACAGAAGTGCGTTATATCCAGAGTCAGCATCAACAGCTCTGATCTTGGCTACAAAGTATCCCGCTTCAGCAGAGTAGGGAATGTTCTCACTATTAAATGATCCAGGTTCAGAATATCGCGGTAAAATAACAGGACTGTTGTCATTCTCATCCAGAATAAACACATTTACAGTCGCATTACTGCTCAGAGGAGGAACACCAGAGTCTGTTGCCATAACTTGAAAGTGTAAGGTTTTTACCTGCTCATAGTTGAAAGTCTGCATGCTGTATATCTCCCCAGTCACAGAGTTTATGCTGATTGCTGTCGATAACGGGACACTGGGACTATCGAGTAAGGAATAAGTTACCTGAGCGTTCTCTCCATAGTCAATATCTTGGGCAGAAACAGTCGCTATCTGACCACCAGCTGGACTATTTTCTTTCAGGTAAACATTAATAGCAGAATCTTGAAATCGAGGCGCGTTGTCATTCACATCAGAAATATGAATTGCTATAACTGTGGTTTTTGAAAGAGGTGGGGTTCCTTCATCTGTAGCCGTAACTGAAATATTATACTGTGCAGTTTCTTCTCTGTCAAGAGTCCCGCTTAAAACAAGCGAGTAGTATTTCCCCTGTGTAGTCTGTAATATAAAAGGAGAGTTCTGAGGAATAGAACAATGCACTTTTCCATTTTTACCCCCATCTTTATCTTGGACCGTGATAAAGGCTATTACAGTGCCTTGTTTTGCATCTTCACTTACATTATCCAGCAGCGACGAGAGTGTAATGTCAGGTGCGTTATCGTTGATGTCAAGTATCTCCATGAGGACTTTGCAATGAGATGCAAGCGGACTCTGGCCTCGGTCCCACGCCTCCACGCGAATCTCGTACGCATTGATGTCCTCATAATCTAAAGTGCCAGTAACTGTTATTTCCCCTGTGGTGTTGTTGATCGCGAACTTATCTGCTATTCCTTTTTGGCCTTGTTTAAATTTATACAAGACTTCACCGTTAAGACCCTCATCAGGATCAGTGGCATTAAGCTTTAGTACTGTAGTGCCAATAGGCGCGTTTTCTAAGACTTGAGCTTTGTACATAGTCTTTAAAAACACGGGTGCGTTGTCATTTATATCTAAAACAGTAACAATAACACTTGTAGTGCCAGATCTTGCAGGTTTTCCTCCATCGACAGCAGTTAAAACCAGTTGGATCGTGGACTGTCTCTCTCTATCCAACGCTTTTTGCAGCACCAGCTCTGGAGAAGGACCACTTTCTGCATCTGTATTCACTTCTAGGGCAAAAAACGGATTGTTTGACACTTTATATGTGGTAACTGAGTTGCTTCCCACATCTGGATCTTCTGCGCTAAGCAGTGGAAATTTGGTTCCCGGTAATGTTAGCTCAGAAATTTGGATATATTGAGCTTTTTCGGCAAAATGTGGGGAGTTGTCGTTGATATCCGATATTTTTACTTCTATACTGTAAACATTCAAAGGATTATTAACAATGGCCTCCAGGCTTACTGTGCACGTGTGAGTATTGGGGCACAGCTGTTCTCTGTCCATTGTCTCTTTCACATAGAGAACGCCAGTTTTTAAATTCACGGCAAAATTATTCTTAGTTGAAGCTGAAACAATCCTCAGCCCGCGCGCTTCTAAATCATCCACTTTTAGATTTAAATCCTTGGCTAGATTTCCAACAAATGTTCCTGGACTCACCTCCTCGGACACTGTATAAACAATCTGCCGCGACATCACATTCCGTGCTAGATAGGAGAACAAGAATGTAAGGAGAATCCATACAAACGTAGCTTGTTTGAACGATGCCATCGTTTCAGTGATTAAGTAGTTGTTCACAAACAGCGATTTGGTGAAGTGTTATCCAAAGAGAAGAAAATTCTTGCGGTCTTCAATCTCATTCTCCAGCAGACAAAATGTATCCCCGACATGCAGGTCTTCAGTGCTTGTGTGTGTAAGGTGGAGCTCCACGGAAACACGACTTTCTTTGGTTTGTTAGTGGATACCACCACAATATCATAAAACACCACCAAAAAACAATATTCATCATTTCTCCTAATAATATTATTAATAAAAAAAAAATAAAAATAAAAATAAAAAAATTCGACAGTATATATATTTATATAAATATATTTTGAATAGATCTGAATTATTTTATTTTCCCTGACATATAAATTTGGGCCCTTTTGTATATTTTATAATCAGTCATAAATATAACATTACAAAATGTTCAAAATGTATAAAGAATATGTCTTCTAAAATGTATTTAAAGAAATATATTTGTTTATGTATTTTTGTCTAAATATTTAATCTTTCATAAGGCTTTGACTGTTCTTATAATACATTATCATTTTATTTTTCTTTCTCAATTACTACCCTAAAACATTTTAAAGTGGTGGACTGATTGTTTAGGCTATTTCGATATTAGTAAAATTTTAATATAATTCGAAATTTAAAGTTTTAAACTAAACTGTACTTCGTTAATAATATAGTTTGTCCAGAAGGGAAAAACAGTATACAATTGACTATCATCACTATAATGCACAGTAAAAAATCAAAACAATATTGGACCCCACTTAAAAAAATAAATAATAATAAAATAATAATAAAAGCATTCTCCAAAATATATTTTTCTGTACAACAGAAGAAACAATGTCATACAAGTAGGAGGAACGACATGAGAGTGAGTAAACAATGACAGAATTTGCAGCTTTGGGTCAACTCAGTTTATCCTTTTAAGTTTGCTAAATAGCCCCCACTAGTGCCAGTGTTATGTATGACACTGCCAAAGAGATACTGACATTACACGTTTAAAAGGGCTGCAGAATTTTTCGTTTGCCTATGCAATGGCAAATTAAATCAATGCTAAATCATATGCTTGACGTTGAGGGAATCCTAATCCATGTATTTTCATACATTTTATTTATTCAGTAGTTGATCAAAACATTGTATTACTTGCATTATTGATGTTTTTAGTGTTAAAAAAAACTTCTCTAAATCTTTTTTGTACTTAACATGTGGATGTTGCATGATCTTGGACTTCACACATTCATATGGTTTCATTACATGGCTAAAATGCAAAAAAATAAATAAAATAAAATTAAATTAAAATTAAAAAAATGGAACGTTTATTTATTTATTTTTATTTGTATTTTTTTTTTGCTTTGTAATGTAATTTTATAAAAATGTGTTTATAATAGTGTTTGACCTAAACATATTATATGCCATCAATGATTATTTTATATAATCAATTTCATATTTACACAGAAATTACTTGTAGAAGTTTTTTGTGCTTTAATAAGTATTAAGTAATCAATAATGTGGCTGCTTTGAAAGGATTTTTTGACAGTTATAGATTTAAAAACAAAATAGTTGGAATAAAGAATCCTAAACTCCAACACAATAAATAAATAAATAAATACATACATACATACATACATACATATATAAACATTTTAGAAACAGTTCTTCTTGACCATATGATTTTAAAATAGAACTGTTTATATTCACAAGGAAACTTTAAAGAACCATCTTTTTAGAATGTTGACTACAATTAAAAATATATAATAATAATTTTACTGTTTATTCAAGGTGCAAGAAAAGTATTGTAGTGCATTTTACTTGGTCACAGCACTTGACATTTTTAGAATTTAAATTTGACTACAACAATGAAAAAATAAATGTAAAAACATGCAGTAATGGCAGATTTGATGTTGTGTGTGTTTTTAGTTGACACTTTGACCTCAGCTACTATTTCCAGAACATGAAAAAGTAGAATTAGCACAATGTGGTGCATGTCACATGAAGACACCCACAGTGAAACAACAGTTTTAATTTGTATGCAACAGATAGATCTGAGAGTACTTGTGAGAGTACAGCATGATTTCCACAGAAGCACAAGAGATGGACAGAGAAAATGAAGAGGAGGTGGCGATCTATGCTAATGCAGATGTTATAATTAATGATGATCGCAGAACAGGGGAGGAGGACTCAGATACAAAGAGACTACGAATACATCAAAACACAGGTACAGACTAATCTAACACAAAGAGTTGTAAACAAAGATTTCGAAAAATTTCTTTCATGTCTGTCATTTTTAGGAAGTGTGAGGAGCAGAATGTACGGAGCAGCTGCAGTGTGTTCAGTGCTGTTGTGTGTTCTGTTGACTGTCATCATAGTGCTAAGCGTCCAGCTCAGTACAGAGACTCACCACTGTCTAATTGTGATCAAGAACTTAAGAGATGAGTGCCAAAACAAGTATACTGACCTCATGAAAAAGATAAACCAGTTACAAAAAGAGATAAACGAGAGATACCAGGTACTAATTGAGAATATAAAACAGTTACTATCTGAGAATGAAAAAAAACTCAGTTGTTACATAAACGGGTCCAAATCCAATATGACCAGTAGTACCTCACTGACTTATAAGAAGCCGTATATTGTTTATTATTATCCAATAAAATTCTCACAATCAGTATGATATCACAAAACCACACAGAGAGCAACAATGAAAATCTAAATCGTATCTGCTGATTCAGGTTATGGAGGTCTGATGAGTGAACATACTTTCCAGAAGGCCAACAAATCACTAAAAAGGTTTTTTTTTTTTTTTTGGTCTTATGAAGTATTCTAATTTGTTGAGATAGTGAATTGGTGGGTTTTTGTTAAATGTGAGCCCAAATCATCACAATTAAAAGAACCAACGGCTTAAACTACTTCAGTCTGTGTGCAATGAATTTATTTAATACATGAGTTTCACAATTTGAGTTGAATTACTGAAATAAATTAACTTTTCCACAACATTCTAATTTACTGAGATGCACCTGTATATGTAATGTGTCTTGTAATGCTTTGCTTTTGTATGTTTAAAATTTGAAGTACTTTGTAATGCCGTTTTTCACATTAAATCTTTGAAGTGATGAACTCACCCAAGCAGAACAAAGAAAAAGAAGTGAAATAAGAGATTTCAAGTAAAATACATAAATTTGTTTAAGTAAAATCAGCTAAACGTGTATGTTGTGTGCAGGAGGACAGACACTTGGTATAAGCCATTACATGCTTCAAACTAATTTGTTAAAGATCATGCTGTAAAAAGAAATAAGTAGCTGAGAAAGTTTTACCGTCAGAAACAACATCCAGCACTGGTACATATTGTATAAAAGACAAGAGTTTAAGATAATATAACACTGAACTGATAATCATAAGACAGAAATAATATTTTACAAATGCTTGATGTGGTTTTGCCCTTTAGGACAGTGCACTCTAAATGAAAATTAAAAAATTGCATTTGAAATTGCATTTGTATGATGTTTTGGGGATTTACATTATATTATTCACAAAGAAAAACAATGAGCAAAGAATACTGAATTTCATGTATTTTACTTTTAGGAAGTGCCTTTAGGTGTTACAGAAGCCACAGACCAGCTATAGCGTGCCTGTGGTCAGATGTGATACAGAACGGCAAACTGCACTGTCAGGCTATGCGTGCTAAATAGCCCCTACTAGTGGTAGGAATATGTATAACACAAATGCATGTATTAAACAGTATCAGCAGAATTTCTTCCTGTTCATTCAACACCATATCAGAATCCATGAGGTGTATATATCCTTAAACTGTAACTGTAATAAATACACACACACAAACTGTAGAAGCACACTTAGTAACATATTATAAATAGATGGCGTATTGGGTATTTTAATAACTTTAATATAATTTAAGAACATTATGTATATTTTATAACTATCCCTACAATTAGAATTTTGATGCAATATCTACTGGAGTTTACAGTAGTCATTTGTATGTTAATATGCATGTGTGTTTCTAAAAGAAAAAGATAAAGTGAGATAGAATACATAGGCAGTTGGACAGTATGTGATGGGGAGGTTAAAAAAGGTGTGCTTCTCAAAATCTGAAGAGATGGCTATGTTGTCATGGCAACTGTTTCTATGGAGACAGTGCTGCCTAGGTCAGCACCAATGAAGCGGTGTATTTCGTCATTATGTGATCATATATCCCCGCACACTCTCACAATACGAACACCTCAGAAATGTACTGTAAAAAGCTTTTATTCACATTGCAGTATTTACAAGCAAAGAGCAAATCATAATGTCCAGCAAGGATACAAAGGCATTGTGTACTATTTGCATAAGGACATTTCGCAAGTAAGGCAACAGAAATACAAATACTGAAATGAGATGAAATTGTGACGTATATGCTGATAGTATTAACATACTGAACTTCATTCAATTTTTTTTCGGGCACACTTTTCTCTGTCCTAAAGCAAACAGCTAAAGGCACAGCATTTTGTACTTGTGTCATTTATCTCTTAATTCTCAAATCTGCTGCCAGGTACTTCAATTTGAGCTGTCACCTTTCAGAAAGTAAGTTTAACTGAATTGCATGGCTGTCAATACTAATGGCAACTTGTAGTATCATTCTGTGTCCTGGTAACTGGATGTGTCAATCTAAATACAAATTACATATTTCAAGTGACCTTTATTGCTGTTTTTTCTCTCTCTCTGTCTCCTACACCACTTTTTCCTGCTCTATCGCCATTGCTTTCCACCTTCCCACTCACTTCAGAAGCTGAAACATTGTTTTAATACAAGGAAAGGAATATAGTTTTGATTTCTGTCATGACATAAGTAGATCTACAAAATGATATAATGAAATTGTTGAATATATCACCACACATAATAAATGCGTAAAACATTGCATTGTCGTCATATAAGAAGCAGCATTAAATACATTAACAAGCATTTTTATCTCAATGTCATAATACAAAACAATATAAACCTCAAAAACTTATGTAAACAAGGCCAGAAATGACACTGAATAGCAATTTGATAGTACAATTGTTGATTCTTGTACAAAAAAGATCTATAGGTTTATATTATTGTCAATGTGGCAAGGTTATTATTCTAGCACTGGCTACATATATCTGCAAAAAGGTAGATTAATAAACCATTTTGTTGTTTTTGCACATAGTACAATAAGTTTGCACTAAATACATGTTTTTATGTCTCCTTGGTTTTGAGTAAAATTTTGGCACATCCCAATGGCATATGCCATACTGATGTAATGGTAACACTTTACAAAAAGGTCATATTAATTAATATTAATTAATGTCGTAGCTAACAATGAGCAAAGACATTTTCTATTGTTTTTATTCATTTTTAACACAAGTTCATAAAAATACAACTGTTCATTGCTAGTTTATTCTAGCTCAGGTCTATATTATTACTATATTACAGTAATATTAATATAATATTACAATATAATATAATATGTTACAACAGATTACGGAGCCCCTAAAGGGACATGGTAGTGGAAAAAATTTGGGGTGGGAGGAAAAATATTTATTTTATTTTTAATTTTTTTACTTTTTTATTTTTTTTATTTTTTTTGCATTCCCTCACAAAAAACTTTTGCAGTCTTTCTTTAAAAATATATTTTTGCAGTCTCTCGCAGAGATATTTTCGTTCCCTCGGAAAACATGCATTCTCTCACAAAACTTTTGCGCTCGCCCTGCAAAGATGTTTGCATTCTCGGAATGCAAAATTTTGCGAGGAACACAAAAAATGTAAAGATATATTTTTTATTCACACCCCTAATTTTTTCCACCCACCCCAACTTTATTCCACTACCATGTCCCTTTAGGGGCTCTGTATGATTTTAATATTGAATTAGTATATGTTGCAATTAACCTCTTTTAGAATTGTTAGTTTATGTTAACTAATGTAGTTAACTAGATATGTAAACATGTAAAACCTTTTTGTAAAGTGTCATTCATGTGATTATTACTCTTTGTAGCATTTGTCTAGGATTTCAAATAATGTACTTTTGTTTATGCTTTTTAATGTTTTAGGCCGTTTATGGTATTTGGTAGACAGGATTACAATAAACATGAGTCATGTGCACCACATAGCTGGCAAACCAAGTGTTTTGAGGTATAGACAATGCCTGGCTCATTAGATTGTGCTCATCTGATCACAGCTTTCTCATCAGCATGTTTCAACAATGTAAAAGCAGAGCATCATTAATATCAGAACCATTTAACAGTCTTGACCCTCTTTTCATCTCTTTACCAGCTGTTTTGTAGTTCATATCTTACTAGAACCAGACAGGTGAAAGTCCAGTTCTTCTTGTAGTCATGAAGTATCACTTCTGTCTTTGCTCTGTAGTAGAGTCTATTTAGAAATCTTTTAGATACAAAAAGTCCATCTTGTTTGTCTTAGCCATGCAAAATCATGCTCAATGTGGTTACAAGTAGCTCATATACAGTTGTTAGACCCAGCCTTAAATCGCTACAAAACCACACAGAATGTCTCTCTCTGACACAATGTTGGTCTTGAAAGTCAATTAAAAGTTAATTCTTCTATTAGCCAAAAAGGCAACATGAAGAACACGAAGCTGGAGAAGAAGTGATGGTCAAAATAACTCAATAGAAGTAACTAAGTTGTGTCTCTTTATGCCTAGTCTGACACAAGCATTGCAAGAGCACGGAAAATAATAAGTAATATAAATTAAATGATTAATATTATAAATGAATACAAAATATGAAAGAATATTAAAATGCTCTCTTGAAGCTACACACAGAGGGTGTTTGAAAACTTTGATTCTTCACTGTCTTGAATCGAATGAAACCCTGAAAAAACGGTAAAACAGAAGATCAATCTGTCTCTCACGGACAGTGAGCCTGGTGTGGAAGGTTGTAATCCATCAGTCAGCATGTCCAGATCATGGTAAATCACTGCTTGACTCCTGTTGACAGAAACATCATTAATCAAACAAGCACATAAATGTTGACATTTTGCATTTTATCATTTTATGCACTCTCTAGAAATCAAACCTATGACCTTGCCATTGCTAGTGCCATGTTCTACACTATAATTTGAGCTCTATAGCTTTTAAATAGATTAATGTTTAAATAGTTTGCCATCCTACTTATCCATCAAAACATGGAATAAAAGTTTTTCGATTAGAAAAATAGAATGAAAAAAATAAATAATAACAGCATTACTGGGTGTTCTTATACATTCTTATACACTCTGGGTGTTCTTATTCTATTTTTTTTTTGTTTTGTTTTTTTAGTTTCACTTTTTTACTCTGTGCATCTCTTCTTTTTGTTCATTATTTCATCTGCAACTATTCATGCCCTCTGTTTACCTTTAAATGCTGGCTTCCGCATTTTACCCATAAAGCTTATTTTTTTTCTGGCCAAAATATATTTCATATATATATATATATATATATGTGTGTGATATATATATATATATATATATATATTCTTATGTGTGTGTGTGTGTGTGTGTGTGTGTGTGTGTGTGTGTGTGTGTGTAAACAGCACAATGTAAGACTTTTTTAATTATATATTTAAATGGAAAATGCAGTTCTTTGTATACCTACAGTGCCAAAATATATTGAAAAATGTACTGCAGTCAGTGGGCGAGAAAATATATTTCCAATCATACAAATACATTTTAGGGAACTGCAAATATATTTTGGATGACATAAATGTATTTTAATTGAAAAGATATTTATGTAAAGAACAAACTGTATAAGAAAAATATTTATGTAAAAAAAAAAAACAATTAAAAAAACAAGAACCACTCGGAGACAGATTTGAGACCACTTTTACTTTACATTACTGTAATTTTACTTTGATTATTTCATATCAGAAAAAGATAATCATTCTATCACTCATATCACATCAACACTGCAAAAAGGTGCAAAATTCTCACTTGCAGTGCTTCTGTCTCACTCTTCCTTTACTTCACACCCCAGTGCTTATCATACTCAGACTCCCACTCACATCCAAATTTAGACACATACTGGTGCATTAACACTAGCGGTACAACTTCATATATTATAAATATGAAAAAAAAAAGTTCTGTTTTGTTACTGTTTATTATTTACAGTAGACATTTTTAATTTATTTTAATCAACAGGCCATTTTTAGTGGATGTCTGAAATAAGGTTTAGACTCATCACATTAACGAAAGTATGAAATTATAGTTTAAATGAAAGTATCACTAAACTTTGAGAATCAGTAAGTGTCCAGATACTTAATCTGAACTGCATATGCATTATTTTATAATTTAAAACCAAATAAACCTATTTTTGCAAAATGTTTTGCTTAAAAGGTGTTCTTGAGCTATGTTTATTTATGTTTGGTTATGTAATGCAATTACACACAATCAATTTCTGAATACTTTTTGCAGTCATTGTATATGCATATGAGTACATACAAGTCTAAGTAAATCTACAGTACCTGTAGAGTGGAAGACCTTGAAGCACTGGTCTCAGTCAGTGCAGCACTTCCTGGGATGCTTGACACAATGAACCCTGATCCATTTGGAAGGGGCTGCCGCACCACCACCTTCCCTTTTCTAGTCTCTGCCAGAAACAGACTGTACCAGTAGGCATCACTAGAGATGAGAGTAGAGTCAGCAATGGTGGAAGAGTTCCTCTGGCTGCTGACGCTGTTCCTACCCTGAGGAGCCGCTTGTGAGGGTTTGGGTTCTTGACATTTCAGCACGATGATCACCAGGATGATTATGAGCAGAAGAAACAACACCGACCCCAAACCGATCAGCAAATACAGGTTGAGATCGGTGAACAGGTCGTATTCGATAGGCACCTCTGTGGTTTCAGTAAACTGTGTGACCACTTGCTCCACCGTGGAGATCTTGATGGTCACCGTGGCGGAGCGAGGAGGATCTCCGTTGTCTCTGGCTATGATGACCAGGCGCTGATGTCTGGGGTCTCTGTAACTGAACATGCGATTGGTTCTTATCTCGCCGTTGTACTGGTCGAGGCTGAATAGTGTGGTGTCTGTGATCTGGAGGAACTGATATGTTATTCGGGAGTTCTGCATGGAGTCAGCGTCCAATGCAATGACCTTGGTGACCAGGGATCCTTTATCGCTCGACCTCGAGATTACTTCTTCTATAACAGCACCTTGCGGACGAAATGGAGATACTATGAGCGGCGTGTTGTCGTTTTGGTCCAGGATGATGATGTGTACGGTCATGTTACTGCTAAGAGGAGGAACTCCTGAATCTCTAGCTTCGATGTGAAACAGAAACTCCTTCTCTCTTTCGTAGTCAAACGTGCGTAACGCGTAGAGGTTGCCGTTCTCGGGATTGATGGAAAACAGCATGGACATTGAGGTGTTGGCAATCTCCTTTTCTATGATGAAGTAAACAATATACTGATTTTCATGCAAGTCTGGGTCATGGGCCGTTAAGGAGGCGAGCAAAGCCCCAGGCTCATTGTTTTCCATTAAATTAATGGTATAGAAGGATTCAGGGAACGTTGGGGCATTATCATTGACATCTTGAATTGTAAGACTGATTGTTTCATTATCAGTCAAAGGAGGGGTTCCCCTGTCTGTCACATAAAGTGTGATATCATAACTGTTTTTGAGCTCACGGTCAAGCGATTCAATGACTATTAACTCAAAAAAGTCTTCAGATGACTTATTGAGAGCAAATGGTAAAATCTCAGCATTGTGGATGGAAAGATCAACCTTACCATTATCTCCAGAGTCCCTGTCACTCACACTGATGACGGCGATAACTGTTCCCACAGGGTCATTTTCTTTAATCAAACTCTGAAAAGATTTTATTGTAATCTCAGGACGGTTATCGTTTAGATCAGTGATGAACACCAAAATTTTACACTGACCAGAAAGTGGATTCACGGCCTTGTCCTTGGCTTCAACGTACATCTCAAAGCTCTTCACTTCTTCAAAGTCAATCATGTCTTTTACTCTTATTTCTCCACTGTTGGGATCCAACGAGAACTTTTCTTGTGTTTTCTCAGATGTGTATAAAGTAAAGGAGTATATGACCTCTGCATTGACACCCTCATCCAAATCGGTTGCATTCAGCTGCATAACCAGTGTCCCGATTGGTGCATTTTCAATGAGGTCAACCGAGTACACTTGTCGATCAAACTGAGGGGCGTTGTCATTGGTATCCAGCACTTGGATGATAATGCTGGCCGTACCTGAGCGCGCAGGTACGCCTCCGTCCACGGCGGTGAGGGTTAGTTTATGAACGGCTTGTTTTTCTCTGTCTAAACTCGCTTTTAGCACCAGGTCAACGTATTTAGTCCCGTCACTTCCAGACTGGATTTCAATCGTAAACGTGTCGCTGTCACTCAGATAATAGGTCTCGATTGAGTTCTCTCCAACATCTGCATCCACCGCGTTTGTTAAAGAGAATCTCTCTCCGGGTGTTGCTGATTCTGAAATATCGAGCGGTATTCTCTCCCTTCTGAACTGAGGCGCGTTGTCATTGATGTCCATAATTTCTAATTCGATATTAAATATGCGTATTGGACTCTCGATTATCACGTCCATCTTGAGGAAGCAAAACGATGATGTTTTGGCCGGGCATAAATGCTCCCGGTCAATTTTCTCAGAAATAAACAGTTCCCCAGTGTTTTCGTTTATTTCTAGGTATTTCTTGCTATGGATATAATCCAGCTTTACCTTTCGTTCCAACAGACTGTGAGTGTCAAGGCCCAAATCCGTGGCGATATTTGCGATCACTGTGCCCACTGGAATTTCTTCAGGGATGGAGTATCTTGTTACAGCCGAGGCGAGACTCCACATCGCGGAGAGGAGGACAAAACCGAGCTGCCTTCTCCTCCACGGATCCATTGTAGAGCGCATGGCAATCCTTTCACTGTCTTTCACATGAAATATAGCAGTGTGTGCCAAAAAGAAACGAGGTTAGCGGGTGTTTGGATTCTTGAAAACATCCAGCAGAGCATCGCCATAGCGCCGTGCCGTGGATCCCGCCCGCTGATCAGATTCAGCTTCAGTGCTGCTCTCTCTGCCTCCGTCCAACAGAAAGCAAAGCATGGCTGTTCTCGAATCCTCCCCTTAAAGTGAATATCAGTAGTGCAGCGACATCGCGTGAAGATAAAAGTTTGCATCAAAATATATTTTAAGAAAAAAAAAATATTTATGAAAGAATTGTATTTCTGCTCTAAATTTGAAATTACTTTTGACTTTGTTGCGAAATACTGAAACTCTTTATTAATGTCCTTAATAAAAGTCTATTTTTAATGTATAGTTTGGCTGCAAATGTTGAAAGTAACAAATAAATGTATTGACACTGAAAGTACTTTTATTTCATTTTTCTCGACACATTTTGGGCGTCATTCAACAAGAAGAAAGTTCAGCACCACGGACAGATCCACACACACACACACACACACACATTTTTGCTTTCCTTTTTTAAATTTATTTTTATTTTTATTGTAACTTTACTGTTTTCTGTCGTTGGTATATGTAGCAAAAAGTGTAAAGAGACAAGATATCCATGGTTTTATGTCATCATGTTCTTAATGTTTCTTGTCATTTTGGCACAGCAAGAACCACTGCAGTGGAAAATCTACTTTAAAAAAATAAAATAAAAATAAAATAAAAAAATAAAAAACAGACCAAAGAGTTACATTAAATAATATTCTTTATTATGTACATTTTGGTAACGAGAGGGATATAAAACAGAAAAATATAACCTATATTCTTATCAATATGGGTGATTACAATTAAAGCAACCATCTTATTGTTTTCATAAACACTGCAGATAACTGAAAAACAAAAATGCAAAAAAATGAAATGATTATCAGAGTACTTTTAAGTACTGTTGTCGCCAAATAATATTGTACATATAATCCAACTAAAATAACACAACTATACACAGGAAGTGACCTACAGGGGAAACTGGAAAAATCATTTGAAAAAATCATTGGTTATTACTGCGTCCTCTTGATTATTATTGTTTGGCTTTTTCTTTTTGCCAAAAGTTGAGAATGAGTTGCAGACTTCAATGTCCCCATTGTTTGCCAGTTTGAGCGTACAGAGTGTCGATGGTGTTCCGGGAATGTAAACATTATGCTGATAGTCTGGTGGGGGTTGAATTGAATCCTGTTGATTGTAACGTGTCCATGAACGATTTGGAAAACCTCCACCCTTAGATGAGGTCTTATAGTCTGTTTTAAATGACAAAGAAAAAATGGTTAGATAAACAATTCAAGCAAAACAAATATATGAAGCCAGTCTTCTTAGGCAAGACAAATATAATGACTTTACCATGCATGTGATTTCCCCAGGTCCAGTACTGCGGGACAGTTGTGTAAGCATAGTAGTCTGAGTCCTGAATCAGCCTGCGCTGCAGTGTCCTACCTGTGTTTATTGGAGTATGGCTAGAAAAACAAAAACATGGACACGTCAGATGCTTTGTGCATATGAGAGAGAGTGAGGGGGAGGGAGTACAGAGAGAGCGATAGAATCAGCTATAACTTTAATCACCTTTTATATGTATAACTGAGTTGGTTCTTGGTCAGGGTTTGATCCTTGTTTCCCTGTTTGAGCTGCAAAGGAAAAAAAAAAAAAAAAGAGTTAAAATATTTACTCCACTTACACTTCAGAGGTTAAAGAATGTACTACAAACAAAATGCCAAGAAAAGAAAAGACCTCAGAATACATCAGAAGCAGTCGCTAAAGCACTAAGTGACTTTACTAATTCATCATCTTGTTGCAGTACACCTACAATACAAAACAAATACAAAATACATTATAATTAATTAATAATTAATTATGCATTAAGAATTGTATTGAATAATATATAAATTAGATTATTATTAGTTTATTATTGTCCGTTAGAATTGGACATTATTATATTAAATGTAATATAATATGTATTAAGAGATTGTATCTAGTATATTTTAAATAGACTATAACAATGAATACAGAGTATAACTCAAAGGTAGAGTAATCATTTTAATTACATCAATAATTATTGATAAATGAATTTAAAACAGAATTGCTATGTACTGTATCTCATGTAGACATACTGTATACATACTGTTGTTGTCCTTTGTGTAGTTCGTACATTGGCATTTCCAAATATATTTTAAGTTTTCGATTACATTACAATTTACATGCTATTATTTACATTGTATTATCATGGGGTGATTAAAATACAACAAGTATCTGAAGTCTCCATCTAGTGTACAAACTTGAGATCATTTTTGTTAAACGCTTACTTCATTTGGAGAGGTCGTTCCATTCCTGGTACCAAGACTGTGGCTGGCTGGACTCCAGGTCAAAGTTTTGTTTTCTATTTCCTTTACATTGTTTCGGGAAGATGTTCCCGTGGGGCTACAGGGCTTGAGGAACATGAAGTCACTTCTAGATGACTCTGGAGTCAGACACATTTTATAGCAGTAGTTTTGGCCTATTGGGTTGCTCCCGTTTACTTCCACGCATTGCGTGGGTCCCTTTGATCCCGGTGATATGTGAATGTTCAAGTTAGACTTTTTAACGACGTCAGTGGCGGGGTCCTTAGAATAAAATCCACAGCACGAGTTCCTGTCCTTCAATCCCTTGATTATAGCCAGGACAATAATAGCCACGAGAAACGTGAATGAAACGGCGCTCAGAGACACGATTAAATACAGCGTCAGGTTTGACCGGTACTGGGGGCTGAGCGCGAGGTCACCAAAATCAGGCAAGGATTCTGGCACGCTGTCAACAACTGACAACATGATGGAGGCCGTGGCCGAGAGCGGCGGCTGACCGTTGTCCTTGACCAAAACCACCAGTCTCTGCCTCCTGGGGTCGTTGTCCATCAGGCGGCGAATTGTCCTGATCTCCCCGGTGTACAGAGCAACACTGAACAAACTGAGATCTGTAGCTTGGAGGACTTCATAAAAGAGACGCGAGTTTTGCCCGGCGTCCGCGTCCATGGCGGTGATTTTAGCCACTAGGTACCCGGCATCAGCATATCTGGGGACAGCTACAACCGCCGAGGTGTCATTCTCGGGCAACGGGGATACAACGACCGGAGGGTTGTCGTTCTGGTCCAAAACAAACACGTTGACTGTTACGTTCGCGCGGAGTGGCGGAAAACCAGCATCTTCGGCTTGAACCACGATCTGAAAGTTTCTGAGCTGCTCGTGGTCAAAAGAGCGCAGTGCGTAAATGTTGCCGTTATCTGAGTTGATGGACACGTAGGTGGACACCGGGATTCCATGGATGTCGTTTTCGAGAATAGAGTAGGATAAGTAGGAATTCTGATCCGCGTCTGCGTCTTGAGCGGTGATGGTGCAAATCGAGGCTCCTGGCGCGTTGTTTTCGGTCAGGTAGACCGTGTAGGAGGGCTGTTTGAAACGCGGCGTGTTATCGTTGATGTCAGACACTTGCACTAAAATTGTTTTCCTAGTAAAAAGCGGCGGTGAGCCCATATCACGCGCCGTGAGAGTGATGTTGTACTCTGAAATGGATTCTCTGTCCAGAAAATCACACGTAACTAACGTGTAATAGTTTTTAAAAGAGGAATGTAGCTGAAAGGGAACGTGATGAGGAATTTCACAATCAACATTTCCGTTTTCTCCAGAATCTTTATCCATTACGCTAATGACTGCTATCACTGTGCCAGGTGGCGCGTCTTCTTGAACCGGCGTGGATACTGATGTAAGAATCACTTCTGGAAGATTGTCGTTGACGTCTATGATGTTAACCATTACTTTGCAGTGCACCGCCACCGCTGACGGTCCCTTGTCTTTGGCTTGTACGTAAATCTCATGCATCCGTGCCTTTTCATAATCTATAAGTCCTTTTACTTTGATTTCTCCAGTGCGGGGATCCACGCTGAACAGCTCGCGCACTCTCATTGGAGCGTGACCGCTAAAAGAGTACGTGATTTCTCCATTGGGTCCTTCATCTAGATCAGTGGCGTTTAGTTTTATCACGACTGTGCCTCTCGGCGCGTTTTCAGCCAGCTTCACTTTATAAAAGTTCTGATCGAACACAGGCGCGTTGTCGTTGGCATCCAGCACCGTTATGTTTATTTGCGCAGTGCCCGATCTTTCTGGTGAGCCTCCGTCCACCGCTGTAAGAACCATCAGGTGAGTCTTCTGCTGCTCCCGGTCCAACGGACTTTCGAGGATCAATTCTGCGAATTTACTGCCGTCACTGCGCGTCTGGACATCCAGGACAAAGTGTTCGTTTACGCTCAGCAGATACGAGCGCAGAGAGTTGTCACCGACGTCCAGGTCCTGCGCGCTTTCCAGTGGGAAGCGCGATCCAGGAGCGGCCGATTCGGAGATATCCAGGTTAAATTCACTCCAAGGAAAAACCGGAGAGTTGTCGTTGACATCTAGTATTTCAACTTCTACTCTATATAGTTCTAATGGGTTTTCGATCACAACTTGGAGATGGAATGAACAGTATGGATTTTGTTCACACAGCTCTTCTCGATCAATTCTTTCATTGACAAATAAAACTCCGTTTTCTAAATTCACCTCCAAATACTGCCGTTTCGCCCCTGAGACTATTCTAAATCGTCGGATTGAGAGTTTGCTGGTGTCTAGTCCCAGATCCTCCGCAATATTTCCAACAAAAGCCCCATGCTCCAGTTCCTCTGGGATCGTGTAACGAATCTGTGCTAGAACTACATCCAACATCATGAGCGCCAGGCAGGATACCTGCCATGTCCGTATCCACAGCTCCATTGAATATATGCTCCCTCTTAACGTGTGCCTTCAAATGAGCGACCAAATAAAACACTCATAATTAAAGCTTTAAAATGGTGGACGAAAACTCAACCAAACGCACAGCAACATTTCGAGAGAGAATGAGCACGCTAATGATATCAAAGTAAACCTCGTACTTCAGCACTAGGGCGCGCGCCTTTGGCCAATGGCACTTGCGCAAGAGTGAGAGAGTGTGAGTGTGTTTGGATGAGAGAGCCAGAAGGGGTGGAGGTGGAATGGGACCTGTGTACTGGAGAGGAAAGGTGCCTCATGACAGTAATCGTAGACTTGACGCTAAACACTATTTTTTATACTTTATTGTGCCTTCCTTTTCAATACATTACATTCAATTTAAAAATCATTTATTGTTATATAGTAAATCCTTATATTAAATTAAAAAAAGTGTTACTTATAATTCCCCTTCTCTTGTTTACCATCATTACATTAAACAGTTACAATTGTATTACTGAATGGTTTTCAAAGATCTTGTTTTTATGATTAATTCTGTAATTTACCATAAATTCAACCTTATATATATATAGGTTGAATTTGATATATGAATATAAATCCAACCTTATATATATAGACACACACACACACACACACACACACACTCACACACACACACACACACACACACACACACACACACACACACACATATATATATATATATATATATATTCGCAAAATAATGTGTGTGTGTGTGTGTGTGTGTGTGTGTGTGTGTGTGTGTGTGTGTGTAAACTTGATGGTGAGTAAATGATCGCAAAATACAAATTTTGGGGTGAGCTATCCAAGCAACGAAACAACGATACTTTTCAATATATTTCAAAAGAACTCTAGCTTCTTCCCTATGTAATTCCTGCAATCTTACTCCTTTCTTATTCCTCCTGCTTTCCTTGACATGTAAAGAAATTCTGTTTTAAATAAGCACCAAACGCAATCTGTCTATGGAATGAAACTGCAGCAGATGGCATGATCTTCCAAGGGCTCGTGCTCTTTTTAATTAATGTAGTGGGGATTAAAGGGCCGCGGGTCCGGATCATTAGTGAACAGTGGTATTAAAAGGTTTTGTGAGGAATAATCCAGCCGCTCGCGATTGGCTGAACAGCAGACTACAGGGTTCCCATGATATTCTCCTGCTTTCCATTACCTTAAGTGCATACTAAATGGCATAGAGCCGAGTCGGAAATAAAGCAACTTATATTGACCCACCGAACAAACACATTTACTCGCATTAATGGCCAAAAAGAGGACATGAATGTGAATGGGGTGTAAACAGTAGTTCTTCTAGTTTATTGTTTATATGAGTGTGACTTTTTAAATGAAGTTTTAGTTTTCTGCTCAACTACATTATTTAAAACTTTTTAAAACAAAGTGGTAGTAAAAAAAAAAAAATCTCCCATACACTGCATACACTGTACTTATCAGGACGGCGATCAAAATTGAATTAGGGGTCTCGGAGAACCCCCCCTTCGCTGCATTGTGTTTAGGACTTTTTAATGCTGAATACATGAATAAATACGACTCTGTGACCATATAAAACACATATTGTGAATACTGTGACTTTTTACTTAGTTCAAATTTATACTGTGAGATACACCTGAGTATATAGATGAAATTTATATTTTTAAAATGTAAACACCCCTAATAACTTCAGGGTGTCATGTGGTCCAGACATTAGACTGGCACTAATTAAAGGCTCATTTTCCTTCAGTCTCTGAATTGATTTTACCAGAGTGGTTAATGATTTTGAATTAGTCTGTAGCCTACATTAGCCTTCGGTGAACTCCATAAATGCGGACTGACCTACAACAGCATTAAGCTACACAACCGTGCAGCTGTTTATAATCCAGTCTGAGGCTTCGGAATTGAGTTTGACAATAAAATAAATAGATATTTATAGATATTATAAATGTAAATAGTCAATAACTTACACTACCGGTTAAAATTTTGAAGAAGATTAATAAAATATTCTACTTTAACTGAGAAAAGTTTTCTTATGTTTATTAAGGTTACGTTAATTTGTTCAAAATTAGAGTTAAAAAAGTGATATTGTGAAATACTATATATATATATATATATATATATATATATATATATATATATATATATATATATATATATATATATAAATTATTATTATTATTATTATTAATGTTAAAACAGTTAAATCAGTGCTACTTAATTTTTTTGTGGAAAAGTAAGCTTTAAAAAAAGATTAAAGAAAGAAAGAAAGAAATACTTTCATCCAGCAAGGATGCATTAAATAGATCAAAAGTGACAGTAAAGATATTTATAACATAAAATAAAGTGTATATTTCAAATAAATGCTGTTCTTTTAAACTTTCTAGTCAAAGAAAAATACATTTTAAACCATTTCTTATAACAGTTCTTCAAATAGTAATAATAATCCACAAATGTAACCATTTAACTGTATTTTTGATCAAATGAAATAGAATTTTATTAATTCATAAATTTGGCAGTGCATGACAATAAAGTCAATAATCATTTACACTGCACCAAATACAGTGCAATAATAGTTGATTTTCCTTTCCAGAAGGAAACACCAGGGCTTGGAGCCTTGGAGTAAAATAGTTTTAGTTAAGCTTAGGTTTTAGATAGGTTTAGGTTTTAATAGTTAGAATAATACCATTTTTGAAGTGCAAAAGTGGCTATAAATGGTTACACAGATGCAACTAAGAAAAGATCAATCATACTTCTCCATGGCTAAAGAACATTCTAACAATATAAATGTGAGATTTTCACATTTTTATTTTTATTGATTTTTATTTATTGATTAAAAGTAAAAATGAATATATTGTACATAATGCGGTTTAAACTGAATTAACTGCAGAGCAGAGCTAGAAGTAAGAGGAATATCAATTGAAGTGCAGTGCTGCCTTGCAAACTCAAAATGCATGAACTGGAAACACATGGTCCTGACTGCTGATGTAGACCTATATAATTGCACCTTCGTGAACTGCCACGGTGTGGAAGCAGAGTCTTCTGCTAATAACCCCATTCCTCCCCGCAGGCTTGCGGCAACCAATCATGAGAACAAAGTGTACATTTTCATTTATGCATCAAATCTCTCTCACACACACATACAGACAGTGTGGAGATGGGGCAGAGTGCCACAGACGGAGAATGTCAAGAATGTCATGGGAATGTGGGCACTGCCCTCAACGTCTCTCTCTCTCTCTCTCTCTCACACACACACACACACACACACACACACCCCACATCACACATACACACACACACACACACACACACACACACACACACACATAAACATGCTCCCACATCACACATACACACAGACATAGACAGGGTTTGTCATTTTAACATGACTAGTAGGGCTGGATATGTACTGGCAGGCCTGCTGTATGTGGAGACTGGTGGGGGGACAAGAACAACAAGCAAAAGGCACAGAGAATGAAGATTGATTGAAAGAGCAGCTGGAAGGACAGGACTCAGGAGTAGAGAAGATAGTGAAGATGAAGGGAACGAGGGACAGGGGGAGGAACCCGCTGAATAACACCTGCTTCTCAGCTGTGTCAACTGAAGCATTCCCACAGAAGACAGACAGATATTTATGGAGTGGCTGAGGAAATCATCCAGCAGCTACACTGCTATTGGCACACATGTGATGCTCTGAGTCATTCTCAACCAACTCAACAGTCAGAGTAAAAAAAAAAAAAAAAAACCCAAAGTCATAATACATATATTGCTAATATATTATTGGAATATTTTAAAATCTATTTACATAAATCATTTTTCAATGTATTTCGTTTTAAAATATATTTAAAATGAATATATTTTAAAATATATAAATATATTCATATTGTTCAAAATGTTTAAATATTTTTATAAAACATTTATCATTTTTATAAACATTTATAAAGCTTTTACTCAAAAGTAATTGTAAGATTTTTCGTGCCCAAATATAATGTATTATAAATTGTAAAGTATACATATTTCCAATATATGTTATATATTTGAAATATATTTTGGCCTGAAGAAAAATTATATGCTAAAAATAAAAAAATAAAAAATAAAATGTACAAAACAAACAAACAAACAGGGCAAAATATTATTTGTTTTATATTTTAAATTACATAAAATAATATAACTTAATATTTAACATTATATAATTATCATGTTATATTATTTATTCATTCATTCATTCATTCGTTTATTTATTTATTTATTTATGATTTATCATTTATCTTTTTTTTTTTGCCAGTTTTAAACACATATAAAATATATTTGTTAAATATATTAATGATATTAATTAAATAGATTTTAATATACATGTTGAAAATATAAAATAAATATGTGACCCTGGACCACAAAGCCAGTCTTAAGTCGCTGGGGTATATTTTTAGCAATAGCCAAAAAAAAAAAAAAAACATTGTATGGGTCAAAATTATTGATTTTTCTTTTATGCCAAAAATCATTAGGATATTAAATAAAGATCATGTTCCATGAAGATATTTTGTAAATTTCCTACTGTAAATATATCAAAACTTAATTTTTGTTTAGTAATATGCATTGTTAAGAATTCATTTGGACAATTGTAAAAGCGATTTTCTCAGTATTTTGATTTTGTTGCACCCTCAGATTCTAGATTTTCAAATAGTTGTATCTCGGCCAACTATTGTCAGATCCTAATAAACCATACATCAATGGAAAGCTTATTTATTCAGTTTCGAAATCAATTTCGAAAAATTGACAATTAAGACTGGATTTGTGGTCCAGGGTCACATATGTTAAGGATATTAATGAAATGGATTTAAATATACATGTTGAAAATATAAAATAAATAAATTGGAAGTATAAACAAACAAACAAACAATTAAATAAATAGTATTTACTTTAAATTTTCATATTAATAAATATAATATAATTTCATGCTACATTATATAATCCAATAAATCTTATTTATTAATTTATTTAGCCAGTTTTAAACAAATATAAAATATATTTGTTAAAGATATTAATTAAATGGATTTAAATATACATGTAGAAAATATAAAATAAATAAATTGGAATTTGCATGCATGCATGCTGTATGGGAAACCCCAACCCTCTGCATATAACGTCTAACACAGATAAAAGTTTAAAACGCAGTCTGGATACAGCTAGGAGTAGTTACAAAACATGGAAACATATGGACATTTTTCAAGCAGTTCTCTAAAAGTCCGAAGGGGGGCAGCATCAGTGCTCCTGAGTAAAACTTTCTCATTATAAGTGAAAACAGATGAGGCACGTGGCAAATAGCCACATGTAATGCATTTAAATCGGATTTTGTTCTCAAAAAAATGTTTTAGGGCTAAATGACAATCATACAGTTTTAGTTTAGCCCAAACTACCAACTCATATGAGCAGTGAAATCTTACATAAGACTAAGCCTCAAACCAATCCCATTTATTTTCATTTAGGATCAAAGCACACAGTTATGTAGAAATGCCTTGATGGTTAATTGCATATGAGAGAATTTAATATTGTAAATAGATACACTATCCTGATCTACTTTATTACAGATTAAGCAGTGTGAATTTTCTAATCCTGTACTGACAGGCTAAATGGTTGGATGCATTTGTGAATTATAGCTGTTTTGATTTGCTCAGCTATTGTAAATCAGAATAACACATACCTGGTGTTCCCGGAATCATCCCTTTTATCTCACATCTGCTGCTATTTTCACAAAATAGTTGAACATCTTTCTGAACATTGTTACATGGTTAAAAACATTCTCTTTGAACACTAAATCTACATAATGTGGTGGAAAACAAAGGAAAAGAACACATTAAGAGCTTTAGTGTCTATGTGCAACCTCATCTGCAGGTGGAGTCCAGAGGAAAACACCACAGACTGGCAAATGCACAGGAGGTGCATTAGGGTTTGACCTTGAGAGGGTTCAGCGTGTGTGAGAGTGTGTCCGCAGGGTTGTGTGTGCGCCTGTCCTCCCAACATCTGTCAGAAGCATTATATTTCATTATCTAGGCTTTCACAACAACTGCTGTACCTGCATAAAACACAACACTCCTACATACATACAGACTTTATTAAAATGCATTCTTTTTAGAAAACATGAAAGCTGTTTTATCTCAAATGTTTCATTTTACATTTAGACCAGGAGAGAATAGTACATTGGTTTCTGATTATGTAAACAACATTATTATTGTTATCATCAACAACAACAACAACAATAATAATAATAATATATTATTATTATCTAAATCTAATATAATTTGATCTAATTGTATAATTAAGAAATTATAAAATTAATTGTATAATTTAATTAAATGTGTTTTTTTTTAATATAATACATTTTTTTATTATATTAAATAGTATTATAATATTATTAAATTCTTATTATAATATTATTTTCTTATAATATAAAAATAACAATAATAATTTACAAAGGAAACCAAAACCTTACTTTAATAATATTACAAATGTTATTTTATAATATTATAATATAATTTCCAGGTATTTCAATGAGAAAAAAAAATACAGTTACAAATGTTAATACAAATATTATAAATTAAATTTTATTTAATATTTTATTAATTATATGGTGAATGTACAATGTAATTCATTTATTAAATCAATATAAGTAAAATAAAACACAATAATTACATTAAAATTACATTACATTATAATACATTTCAATAAATTACATAATTTATTTAACATATTAAGCTAATAATATATATATTTTAAAATATTTTATATGATTAAATGAATTAATAATTGGATTAATATTATTATAATAATTACATGTACACAAAATGACCTATTTTATAAATAGAATTTTTTTTAAAAAATGCTATTTTTATATCAATATATCTGTGTGTGTTTGTGTGTGTGTGTGTGTGTGTGTGTGTGTGTGTGTGTGTGTGTGTGTGTGTGTGTGTGTGTGTGTGTGTGTGTGTGTGTGTGTGTGTGTGTGTGTGTGTGTGTGCGCATTTCTTATGGTATGGAATGCACCTGTTCTTATTTGTGTTTATCCATCTCATATTTCATCTCAGCCTTCATTTCTATGAATTCAGGGCAGTTAATCCTTCTAAGTCAATGTTGTTGCTCAAACAGCAGCATAAACCGCTGGGTTAAAACAACAGCTCCCCAAAATATACAGACGTACTCTGTAGAATAGCATGTTTGCTAAGGCACCTGGCAGCCACACAGCTCTTGCAAAACTTGACGATAATGCAACCCAACATTCCAGCATCAGAAAAAAGCACAAAAAACTGCTCCTCACAAGACCAGAATATATTTTTTTTCTTTTCTTTTTTGTCAGCGTATATGTGTGTTTATTTGCCAGAAGCCCTAAGGTCAATGATCTTGTAGCAAATTAGAGGTGAGTGACAGCTGGCTAGCACGGCTGACAGATTTGAGGAATTCGGGCAGTCTGTGAGGACGGCCCTGCCTGAATGTTAAACACTTTTTCCACAAAGCTCAAAGGAACAGTTCTACCTATTAGCAATTCAAACGCACACACATTCTTTTTCCTCTTACTTACAGAAATCTGGAATCGGCAAGTTGTTTTAGGCAGCGCTAATGTCGTTTACGTCGACATATTGCAGGCAGATTGGATTAATTAGAAGCTGGAAGTATTTACAGACAATACGATTCTCTTTTAACCGAAACTCGCACACAAATACATATAAAAAGTGCGTCTACATGACCATGTGTCTGTGTGGTTACAAAGAGACCTGTGGTCGGCACACTAAAACAAATTCATTCCCACTATGCAGAAAGGAGGTAGAGAATGTCCATTTACGTACTTGCAGTTTATTAGCGGCGGTCATGTGCTCTCGCCAGCGCACAGAGAGAGGAGACCTGTGGTTTTAACCCAGCCAGAAGGGAGGGAGGGAAGGGGAGCGGAGTGATGACAGCTCATGATGTTATACATTGCAAATGCGAGCTGGGAAGTGACCGAGTGTGGGTTAATAAGCCGTAGAACGCGGAAAGAGTCCAGAGATGACAATGCGGCGTATGTAAGGGCATGGGGAAGCTGAAAAGAGGGCTTGTGAAAGCACCTAAAACACGCAAAGTATTTTGGAAGGCAATCGCCAGCATGATGACATCCATCACAGCTGAGTTTCAAAAGAAAAAACGGGTGCGAGCCAAACAGCGTCTGTTTCTGTTACCTACAGTGACCTTCTTTCCTTCTCTGTCATTCCACAATCCTCCTTTCCCCCCATTATTCAGCTCCTCGCTTCCTTTTTCCATCGCTCTAGCCTTTTCTTTTCACACTTCACTCCCTTTTACACCTCCGTCTCCCTCCGCCGACTTCGGTTTGCTGCCGCTTCCCCTTCCTCCCTTGCCTGCTAATCTATTCCAGAAGAAAGGCTACCATGGAGAACGCATAACAAGTGCTCATACTTCAGCACGGGCCAAGAGAGAAATAACACAGAGAAGGAAAAATGGGAGTGGGGTACAGACAGGCAGAAAAAGGAGAGAAAGTGTTTATTCAAACTCAAAGCTGACTCCTTTGTTGTGGTAGGGACCTGTCTTATATTAGAAGTCTGAACTCCCTTCAAAGTCTGGAAAGATGGAAGATGGGCCAAAAGGAAGAGAAGGAACGAGACAGAGGGAGACGAACAGAAGAAGGAGAAATTCCTATTTTGTCTGAAACTGGTAGAATTGGACATGAGGAATGAGCGGAGGATAAAGAGACAGAGAGAGCTTGGAAGGAGGGGGGGGGGGGGGTAACTCCATTGAGAGAATAGATGAACTATGCTCAGTTCTGGACCGTGAACACATTCAAACCATTCAGTCAAAGCTTTGATGGAGCCTTTGATTTCAAATATTGATATTCATAAGTGCTTTGGTATATGAGAAATCATGTGCTCATGCAATCTAGAGCAGTTGTGATGTAATGTTGATTTCCACAAGAATTCATTTCCACTGTCTAAAGGCCCGTTCCCACCAATAATGATAACTATAAAGATAGCTATAATAATAGCGTCAACACAAACGCACAATAACATTCTGTTTGTTCTAAGGGCATTCTGCAGTTTTGTCACCTGCCACATTAAATGCTTGAGCTCTTTAAAGCTGGATGGATTCTGATTGGCTGTCAATGTTTTAGTCATTTATCAGCTGGAAGAAAATTGTTGTGAAACTGATTCTAATGAGATTGTGTGTGCACTGCTATTTTTTCAAATTTAGAACAAATTTTAAAACTATACAGTGAGACGCTTACAATGGAAGTGAATGGGGCCAATCCAATCCCGATCTCATGAGAAAACTTAAAAGGAAAAAAAAAAAACATAATTTACTCATTTACTCACCCTCATGTTGTTCCAAACCTGTATGAGTTTCTTTCTTCTGCTGAATATAGAAAAAGCCGATATTTTGAAGAATGTTGGTAACCAAACAGTTGACGGTAGCCACTGACTGCCATAGTGTTTTCTTCCATACTATGGAAGTCGATGGCTATCGTCAACTGTTTGGCTATCAACAAGTTTGGCAGCAATTTTGTACAAATTCAAAAGGTCCACTCTTAAGTGTCCCATTTTTGCTTTAAATCCTCAAAAAATTGGCCCTATTTACTTCCATTGCCCCACAATAGAAGTAAATATGCTCAGTTTATTAAGGATTTAAAACACCGTTTTTTGATAATCACCTTAAACGTACCTTCAAGAAAACTAAAACAGAATATTGAAATTCAAAGAGTTCTGAGAGAATGCACATTTGATACCTTTCACATGAAGTTCTCTGGACTTCATCTAAAAATTCAATCTGGGTGGAGGGCCTGAAGTCCAGACACTGAAAGACAAAGAGCAGAGAAATGCTGGTACAAAAGGTTATACAATCACAACGGTGAGTGTGATCCAGTCACCCAGGCTTCCTAACTCAGTCTAATATAACTGTTCGCACAACCGGGTGTGTATACGTTACATATCAGATCATTATGACCTGCTAATTGCTCAATGCTCTCCAGTGGAGCTGAAATATCAAACCATTACACTAATCAAAAATGTTTGTTGTCTCTGGAAATTATGGGATTTTTAAGGTGAGAGGAAAAGAGTTATAGCATTCTGGAAATGTGACACGGCTCATTTAGGATGTTCAAAACCACCATGCGGGCCGTGACCTGTCTAGCTACCCGCTAATTTACATCTCTCTCCTTCACTCGCACACATCTATTGCTCCTCCTGGATGGGGCACAGGGGTGCTGGGGCGAGAGAAGGGGGGTGGAGGAGCATGCAGTGCTGGCGCTTGTTGGCTGACCCGGGTGTCTGCGGTTCCATCGTGGTCAGAGGAGGGGGGAACTGGGCGGTGTTTCTGAAATCCCTGTGAAATGTTCATTTTGGAACGACTTGTTGCTTACATACCTCTCTCACACCCTCTCTTCTATTTTGAAGTGTTTAAATATGGCCTAATATTGCTCAGTACCCCTTTTAGGTTTTAACAGAAGTCTAATTTTTAAGGGATGCAGTAAGTAAGTGTTTGTTTAGGTTTAGCTGGTACTTATTTGGCGAGATGGTGTCAGTGGTTTTACACTTTATACTGACACCTGTTGGTGTGGATGCACTGTTGCTTGTTTGTTTATCTTTAGCATTCTACCAGTTCATTTATTTTCCTCTACCTTACACATCTGTATAATGAATATTCTAGATTTAATCACGACAGATTTTTATGGTAGTAGGCAGCTGTTTGTGGGTTGTTTGTTTTATCACTCTATAAGAGGCTGCTGGTTATAGAGGAATTATGTGTGTGAGAGTATAGACGTTTGATTTTTCCTGTGTTATTTAAGTGTATTTATGTAAAACGCTTAAAAATGCATTAATTAAGCAATATTATTATTAACTCGGGCTAACACGGGGATGTGATGTCAACATGACGGCCACCAAGAGGGGGCGCCCCGCTCCATGCAGATTAAAACTGTTTTTTTTTTCTGCAAAACTGACATTACTTGAATCTTATCGCACGTGGTATTTCTCAAAACACTGTTTAACGGGTTACTTCGCAAAATGATGACTGAATGCAGCTTTAAGCTGGACGGATGGGCTCCTTTCCCGAACGCTTTCCGTTTAATAAAAGGTCACTCGGTTTATGTAAGCAGTTTCAAAATGCTGAAAGTTTTGAATTCGGTTATTGCTGGACGGTCGAAGCGCTTCTCTTCCATCGCTCCACCTTGGTGATGATAAGTGAGCTAGAAACATCGTCCCATCACCATCCCTGCCCCTGCGCGCACCCCGCCCATCTCCGTTCCACTTCAGCTGCGCTTCCTTCTCATTCAGCAAACGCACTGTCCTGTGGCGAGAGAGGGGTCCTTTCCACCCCACAGCCAAACAAAAGAAGCCTAGAAAAGGAGCAAATCTAGCAAAGACTTCTTAAAGGGCAGGAGGACCCCTGATTTCTGCGTTTTTGTGTGAAGACAGCGGCGTTCTTGAGGATATTGCAGGAAGGAACACTGGGAAGCGTTTTAATATCCATCTACTGGCAGTGTGTCATGTGGAGTGTGGGTCACACAGGAGGATGAGCTGTTTTTCACCTGTCGTTCTCCAGCATACAGCTGAACAGGTTTGCTTGCGAGAAGACTCTCTCTGAACAATCCTCCAACACGCGCTCAGATGCTCACCTGGGTCTGTGTCCGGTTTTGGCTCCAGTTTTTAAAACCGTCGCCTCAGAGATCTCACTGTCCGGGGTGATAGAAGCGCTGGAGCGATGCAGTCCGTGCTGTCCTCTGCTGTCGTGCTGTAAGTTTCACGTGGAATTATTCCGTTTGAGTTGAAGGCTGTGTTGTAGCGAGTCTCCATCTACTGATGGGTCCACCGTTTTGTCCAGCTTGAGCAATTGTTGTGTTTCCCATCTCTGGGTCAGACGATAGCCTCAGCAGATGCTGTGTTCTCATAATAACACTTCCCACCCTGTGACTGCTCAGATAACAGCAGCATAGACACTGATGATGAGAATTTCATGGTCTGAATCCTGCTTGGACTGTAGGGTAGAAGTCCTGTGTTGGTCAGTACAAATAAGGATGTCATAAATTAAATTAAACATAAATTAAATTACAATAAATTAAAACTACCAAGAATATTTACATTTTACAAAACGTTTATATTATATTATATTAAAATAAAATAAAATAAAAAAAAAATAAAAAAAAATGTAACCTAATACTCCTGGCACACAATCATTGGGGCCTTAAGGGGTCCCCTGTTTATGGTTTTATGGTCTTTTTGGTTTATGGTTTTCTTGACACATGACAACAAAATGGCTTCCTTCATGTTGGTTACACCACAGTGACTTCAATTATGTGGGCAGATGTTTGTCAGTATTATTATTATAATTTTTTTAAATTCAAATTCAAATTCTTCACTTCTTATTTTTTATTTATGTATATTTTTTAACATCATAACATTATACTAATGCCAGAATTTATTTCTTAAATAAATTCAGATTTATACTTTTATTTCTTTTTATTTTTTCCCCCCTTTTTATGATCTTCAGACTGTTACCTTGCCTTTTTTTTTGTCAATTTAGAAATTGACAGCATGCTCATCACAGGTGTATTCTATGCCACTGTGTATATGATTATTTTTTTAAACATGTATTTATTTTAATTCACTTAATCCACACAGAAAATAAGCATCATTTAACCATATATCAAAATCAGTAACAATATTTTGTTTAACACAAATTGTCATAAAATAGAAGAGACTGTAGCTGGTTGAATCAGGGTTCATTCATGGGTCATAATCGGTCACAAAATTGTCACTTTTGAGTATTTGCCCTACTGATCCATGGTAATATATTAAAACCTGTCGAGGTGAGGACACCTTTTTAATTTATGTTAAAACAAAAAACACTTAACCCCAGCACCTAAAAAAAAAAAAAATCTATATCAAAATATATAGATAGATAGATAGATAGATAGATAGATAGATAGATAGATAGATAGATAGATAGATAGATAGATAGATATATAGATAGATAGATAGATAGATAGATAGATAGATAGATAGATATAAAACATATGAATGCTGGTTAATAAAAATGGGAAGTGATCACATTTTGTTAGATTGGATGCCTGTGATACATTATGATGGCTGGCTGACTTCATTTAAGAAAAGAGAGTGAGTGAGGCTGGTTGGCATATGTATAAAGTATTATTAACAATTCATAGCAGATTTGAACATTGATCTTTAAATACATGCAGACACTCACATGTGGTGTTAGTTTGGGTTAAAATAAACAGCTTTTCTTCATGTTGCATCCTTCTTGGATGCACTGAAGTCTTTTAACACTGCCAAAAAAAACCAAAAAAACATCAATAAAAAAAAAAAAAAAAAAAAATATCATAATACTTCCATATCTTTATTATCTAAGGACTTAAGCTTTCATTTGCACTTAATTGGCTTATCTTAACAAGTGTGCCATCCAACCTTAGTCTCCCCTACACAAGTTTAAAAAGCCACTAGAGCAAATGCAAATGTCATACAATCACGTGTCTTTTCTATTTCTCTTTGGCCAGATGCTTCCAGGTCATGTTACTGTTCTACAGCCCATTACAGGTGCTTACAGTCTGCATGTGTTACTGATAATAAAACCATATATCAATTGATAGTTCATAAATCAATGAAAGTGATTTGTGACTGACTCCTGTGTTTGTGCAGGTGTTAGCAGTGGAAAATGTTAACTTTGGAGTACACGTAGAGAATCAGACAGGGGTGCGAGACGGCCTGAGCCGGAAACACCATCGGGTTTACCAACTATACAGTCGGACCAGCGGAAAACACATCCAGGTGCTTGGCAAAAAAATCACCGCCATGGGAGAGGATGGGGATAAATATGGTAAGGAATCATCTGAATGCACTGGTCAACCTGTACACATTGAATTAAATAACTAACTGATTGCACCCAGATAATAAAATAAATCTATATATATATTATGAGAATAAAATACACATTATGTATATATACACACACACACACACACACACACACAATTATTTACACTATTTAAAATATAAAATAAACAATAATAAAAAAGTAAAACTGGGTTAGGCTAACCGAGACTTGTCATAGCACTTGCATATTAATGCACTTTTGTTGGTTTTGATTGCTTCTATTTTCCTCATTTGTAAGTTGCTTTAGATAAAAGCATCTGCTAAATTAATAAATGTACATGTAATATTATTTAAATAGTAATTATTTATATTGGTTATTTTGTAAATACAGTACTTAATATACACAATAATTAATAAGGGATTTCATATATTTTAATTAGTTGTATTAGTTATGTATGCCTGAGTTTGTGTAAAATTATAATAAATTATATGAATATAAAATTTTAAAATAATAATAATAATAATAATAATAAAATTAATAAAATTATAAATACAATTGTTCATGTTACTACTTTTACTACTTATGCTAACTGAATAAATGTAAATGTATATTAAATACATTTATAAATAAATATATAGTTAATATTTTAAAAAAATATATATCTAATTACCTAATTATCTAAAACCACTACCACACTTCTGTACTAAATCCTGAAGTTAAAATCCTCTGCCAACCATAGTTGTCTTGCTAAACTGTAATTTCTATGACAGTGCATCTCATGCATTCGAGTGTCAATTATTTTGATTTATATTTCTTTATGTATTTTTGTGTTTCTTCAAGCCCAGCTCGTGGTGGAGGCCGACACCTTTGGGAGTCAAGTGAGAATAAGAGGAAAAGAGACAAACTACTACTTGTGCATGAACCGTAAGGGGAAGCTTGTGGGCAAGGTGAGTTACTGAGAAATTACTGTACTTGATATTGTAGAGTTAATATCCTATAAATCTTCACGCCCTGATGAGGCTTTCACAACACTGATTTGAAACAACCTGTAAGTCTCAGTGTGAAAACCTCATAAAACGCACATCTTGGATAAAACGCACATGTTGGATTCTTGATAAAAAATAAATTAAAAAAAGCAGGCAAAAATTAGCTTGTTTCGCAATAATTCTGGTGAGATCATAATTCATCACAAGATTGTATAGTTAGACATGGGCAGCAAGATTACCCAGGTTGGTACTAAAGGGGCCGAATTGTGGCTAGAAAAAATACCCCACACATTACACCACCAACCTGGAAGTTGATACAAAGCCGGATGGAGCCATGCTTTCATGTCGTTCATGCCAAATTCTGACCCTACCATTTGAATAATGCAGCAGCAAGACTCATTTGACCACGCAACCTTTTTCCAATCTTCTGTTGTCCAATTTTGGTGAGCCCGTGCAACTTGTATCCTCAGTTTCCCATTCTTGGCTGACAGAAGTGGCACCCGGTGTGGTCTTCCGCTGCTGTAGCCCATCTGCTTCAAGGTTCAATGTGTTGTGTTTTCAGAGATGCTATTCTACATAGCTTGGTTGTAATGAGTGTTTATTTGAGATACTGTTGACTTTTCGATCATCTTGAACCAGTCTGGCCATCCTCCTGGCTTCAAGGTATTTTCACCACAGAGCTGCCACTCATTTTTAGACCATTCTCTGTGTGTGAAAACAACCACCTCACATTTACAATCACTTAAGTCCCCTTTCTTCCTTGTTCTAATGGTCGGTTTGAACATCATGCACAGATGCTGCCATGTGATCAGCTGATTAGATGCATTAATGAGCAGGTGTACCTAATAAAGTGGCCGATGAGTGTATAATAAACAAGCCTCTTTTTAATGAAAAGATGTACATTTTTCCATTACAGAAAGACAGCAGCGTAAACGGAGGCTGTATTTTCATTGAGATAATGCTTGAGAATAACTACACCGCTTGGATGTCAGCGCGCTATGTGGGCTGGTACATTGGCTTCACCAAAAGGGGCCGACCACGCAGAGGTCCGAACACGTTACCCAACCAGCGAGACGTGCATTTCATGAAACGCTTCCCTCCAGGAGAGCAGCCCGACCTGCAGGCCTGCAGCTTTACCACGGTCAGCAAGAGGAGCAAAAGAGTCCAGCAGACCTCCACTGCTCCCCCACCACTCCAGTAATACTACAATCACTGACTGTTGCGCAAAGATCACGTCTTACAGAGGATCTAGAGACGCTCTTCCTTACAACGCAAGTAGGTTAGGCTTTAGGACCGACCTTTCGGTAGAAGTCACAGTCAGAGGACAGACAAGGTTGCTTAAACATTGTGTAATCATGCAAATATAACCAAAGACTCCTGGGCAAGTGTCCAGTCACTAAACCCTGACAATAAGGGGACCAAGCACTTCAGAGGCCAAAGAATTCCCCTCTAATGTCTAGTGCCACTATAAAAGAGCAAAGAGCTCTAATTGCGTTGAGCTGTATGGCTGGAAAACTGGCAAGTGCGTGGTATAATATGCATTTTGTTGAGACTTTGTGACTTGGATGCTTATGACCAAAAGGGCAATTAAAGGACCTACTTTGTGAACTCATCAAATTCAACTTTGGGCCTATAACAGCCATGAGATTGTAAACAAGAACCAAAGTCATTCAGAATGTATTTGTCAAGAAAATCTTATTAGACATCCTGGTGAACATGTAGTTTTGATTTCACATTTCACCAGGAGCATCTAGAGTCTTTCATATTCTTCCAATGAAAAAGTGTAATTTAAAGGGAGTGATATACAACACTACCGTTCATATGTTTGGGGTTGGTAAGATTTTTAAATGTTTTTGAAAGAAGCTCCTATACATTTGATCAAAAACAAAAAAAAAAAAATACAATTTACAGTAACTTTTCTGTTTTAATATATTTTAAAATATACTTTATTTCTGTGATGGCAAAGCTGACTTTCCAGCAGCCATTCCTCCGGTCTTCAGTGTCACATGATCTTTGAGAAATCATTCTAATATGCTGATTTCCTGCTCAAGAAATTTCTTGATTTGAATGTTGAAAACAGTTGTGCTGCTCCATATTTTGTTGAAATCGTCCAAAAGTACAATACAACAGTATTTAATAACAGTTGATCAATTTAACTCATCTTTGCTGAATAAAACCTTCATTCCCCTAAACATTCGAACGGTAGTGTAAATATATTTTTGGCAGCACAGAATGTCAAATTAAATATTCTGCCCACTAATAAGATGGTAAAATCCCCCATAATCCACAAAACAAAGTATGAAGAAGGGCATGTAAATAACAAAGTATGTGAGCAAACACTGATCTGCACTGATGTTCATGGGGGTTTAAAACAAAATATCCATTATTGGCCACAACATGAGATGATACACTCTAGAGAATTAAATTTATCAGAGTTATTTGAACTGACCCCGGAGCTTCCAGCCCTGTAAGTGTTGTAATGCTAAATGTTGCAGTTACTGTTGCAAATTACTCTGTCCCAAAACCACTTGGGGCTGGTGAAATCTTGAGAGATGAAATATTTTGATACTAATCATGTTATTAAAATATTTATTTTGTGGATGCATTGATCAATGGGTTTCATCTTTTGACACCTTTACCCTGAACACTGGTGTATTTTGGGGTCTCTAAAACGGTTTTATTGCCACCTGGTGGACCCAGAGGGTATAAAACTACAGCCCTGAAAGGCACACAGATTGCAAACCATGTAAAACAAACTAGAACTAGAGTTCGAAACAATAAGAAAGCTAAACTGTAGAACAAAACCAAGAAGATTTAAACACGTAAGACCTCTTTTGAGGGTTTGTCTGTACTCTAGTCATCTACTACATTCCGGATCAGCCATACTGGGCAGTAGTCGTCTCTCTCTCTCCCCCGTCTGCAGACTGACTTTGATCCTCCCTCTTTATAATGTCTCCATCTCTCTCACATTACTTATGTCTTACAATCTGACAGTAGCCTGCCATCATTCATTCTAATACCTTACTTCAATGGAATTTTATTCTAAAGTTCGCACAGAATAGAACTCTGTGATTCTTGAGATCTCGGACTAAAATATTGCTCCACGTTCAAACATTTTTTGAATTGCTACAGCTCTGAACTGGGCTCATATTGTGGCTGTTGCCATGGTGGCGTTCATAAGGAAAGCTGAAATCAAATAAGACGAAAATGACAGTACTGCCAATTTCCACATATTCGGAGCAGGAGGTAAACTTAAATATTTGAACAGCGGCCCTGCGATTTCTGGAGGTCTTGGCAGCCACGGCAGCAGGTTACTGAAATCTGGGCCTGTCGGAGAGCCTTTATCTCAAAAGAGCAAATCATGCGTACACACACACGAAAAACACAACACGCTTGTGCAAGCTTCTTAACACTCCTTCACAGTCAAGTACTTTATTCTTATTAATAACGCTTTTTTCTTTAAAAAAATCTGTTCAATATACAACACCATTTTAGACGAGACAATTCTGTTTACAACTAAATTCAGATCAGTTATGGGTCATTCAAAACCTAGACGAGCAGACAGTGAAAAGGGGAACGAGACGGACAGCGCTAAAAACGAGAAATGGAGGGACATATCAGGAGAAGAGTCAAAAAACTACAATTATTCATACGATTTCACAAGAAAAGAAAACATGAAGTCAATTTCCCAACTTAAAAAAAAAGAAAAAGCATAAAAAAAACAACAACATAAGACAAAAACCAAGGGGTTGACCAGCACACGTTACACGTCCCATCGCTCGCTCATTCATGCAGAACAGTCCAGAGGGAAGGAAGGCACTCAGACCTTGCCTTCTCCCTTTAGTTTTTCATCTTTTACTTTTTGAATCAATAAAAATAAAACGAACAAAAGATAGATACAGAGTTCATGGGCCCAGGGGGCGGAGCCAGGGCAGCTGTCACTCTGTACGCGGTGGCGGGGGTGAGAGGGGGGCTCCACGCCCACCCTTTTGCTCTCTGCTTAATGGCATCTCTCTCTCCATCTTTTCTCCACCTCCTCTTCCGCAGAGAGAGAGAAAGAGAACTGACGTGGTTTGTGTCGTGGGGCGGCCCTCAAATCGACTGAAGAGGGGGAGAAATAAAATGGACAGATGGAGAGAGGAGGGTGAAGGGAGGGGGGTGGTGGTGGCGTTCCTCGACCTTTGATCCTGGCACACTTCCACAGAGACTGGGTCACCCAAACAGTCTCCACACACACTCGCACACACTCCGCACGCCACCAGGGCTTCCCTGTCAAGAGATCACATGTATGCAAGTTAGAGTTCGTATTTTGATGTGTGTGTGTGTGTGTGTGAGAACTCTGTGTGTGCTACCTGCTATCTGGATATATAGGTATAGGTGCGGGACGGCGATCGTCCTTCTGTCTGCCCGTTGGTCGACACGTTGAGGAAGTCCCAGATAAGGATAGTGTCATCGTGGGAACTGCTGATGATCTGGAACTCGTCGAACTGGAGCCGGAACACTCGGCCAGAATGTTCCTACACGCAGACAGACTATATTAAAACAATTCATATATGACAACACTGCTGCGAATCAAAAACAGTCACAGACTGGGAATGACGTGACGCAAGAAAATGGTGCTATAAAAGTGTGACAATGCAGAGGGCTGATTAACTACACATGACCAAGATGAGTGACGGACCAGAGACTCTTAAGAGTGAATAACAGAGCAGTTAACTTTAGTCAAAGAGCAATTAATCAGCTGTTTGGGGATTTGAGATTATTGCTGAAACGTTTGTTGTCTTGTTCACATTTAAAGATTTGTCCTTAAAAAAAAAAAAAAAAACTGAAGAGCCTGAAGACGAGGAGATGGAAACTCACCACTAGTGTACGTAGACACAGAGTACTGGCTGGGGCTCGTGGATCGAGAGCAGCTTGTAGGTCCCATACTTTAATTTTACTGCGCACACACACACAAACATATTAAAACACATTAGACAATACACAAAAAATAAAATATATGACAGTCATAAATCCATGGTACATCGGTTAAAATACCCTTTCTCAATCTTATGTTGCAAAGCAGCTCTAGAGGCGCATTAAACACATAATCTACAGATAATCTGTGATTCAATTGTGGGCTTTGTGGGATTAAAAGTGACTGCTCCCTCGGCTGTGTGGGTATTGTGCACTGCTCATGTATCAGATTAATGACCGGAGCACAGGGAGCAGACAAACGCAACTCCACAATTAAAGATGTGAGAATAAAGAGATTATTCACATTAAGGCCAGGAATAAACCAGCCATAATCCAGACCAAAAAAAAAACGCTTAAATTTAATCCCCCAGACTACACTACGTTTCAGCAATGGCAGTGAGAGAAGGTCAAGGAGGGATTTTGCTATTGATATATTTTTAAATGTGCATCTCAATTTCCAATGTTACATTTTTATTTTTTTTATTTTTTTTGAGTCTTTTTATGAGCAATTCCCCTCCCAGTCTTATTTGGCTGTCACCAAACAGTTGCAAAAATTGTTTTTCCACATTCTGTTATTCTTCATTGCACTGCAATGAAAAAAATGACAATAAAACTTCCTTCAACTTTGAACTAGACTCAGAATCAGACTTAGAAGTACCCGTCATATGCTCCACTCACGATCCGCTTGTTATCAAAGCGAATACAGCGAACAAGCTCCTCGTGCCCTTCCAAAACCCGCAAGCAAGCTCCACACTCGATATCCCACAGCCTGGAGAAACAGATTAACAAATTTTGTGAGAAAATAAATCATACAAGTAAAGAATACTAACTGGCTGAATCCAGGTCACATTCTTACCCCCAAAAAGAGACAATTTTACAAACAAAAAAAAACAAAGAATCAGGTTACATTTCGCATGAAGAAAATAAAGTCCCTTATGATTTTTTGCACATTACTTTCAGACCATTTACACTCAAATTATTTTTATTTTCATTACTGTTCACTACATAAAAGAATTATACTTAAACTTAGTTTATACACCATAGTAGCTGATTTGATTTAATGAAATGAATAAACAGAAATAAAATACAAGAAAGAAAGAATGAAAAGAAAGAAGATTTGAATTAAGTATATTATTCTCACAAAGCCTACATTTTTAATCAAAAATACAGTAAAATAATAATGTGTAATACATTAAATATAACAAATTTAAAATAAAATGACAAACAAAATGAATAAATAAAAGTAAACAATAATTAAAAAAAAAAAACAACGTTTTACTGGTATTTATTAATTTACTTTTTAACGCCATGCCAGCATCAAGGCTATTTCCATGGCAATCTTTGAATATATTATACAAGGTATACAATTAACAAAAGGTTATAAAAGACATGTCACATGTATACCAGACAAAAATTCTAAAAATACATTCAGGTGATATTTTTAAATAAATCAGTTAAACACACCTCTGTTTTACTGGTAAAAATGTACTCAAGTCACCTGTGTATTTTTGACATTTCTTGATGTGCACTCAACTACTATTAAACAAACTCGAATGATTGCGTATTCACACACACCTGATGGTGTTGTCTGAGGAGCCGCTGACCACGAGTCTGTCTCTGTACTGCAGGCAGGCAATTCCTCGCTTATGACCGTTTAGTGTCCGAACAAACTCACAGGTGCTTGTACTCCACACCTGCAAAACACAGTACATCACACATCAGGATTAAACATTAAATACTTTAAATCTGTTCCAAATCACTGCCACCTATCCTTAGAATAATCCGTAGGCATATTTAATAAAATACCAGTAAATTTATACTTATGTGTGTGCATGAGAAAACACCTCCAGACATCTACACACACCAGCCCACATTGCCCTGCCTCATTATTTGGGGAATGTTTAGATAGGGTGGGGGCTACAGAATGACTTGGCACCCCTCCAAGAGTGATGGGTGGGCTGGATCAGGGCTGTCTGTTTCTGGAATCTCAAATGCTCCGAGTCCAGCATCTAGAGCGGCATGAGTGCTGAAGAGGACTCTGGGCAAGAGCAAGGACTATAGCGTTTCTGCAGTCTACAAAGAATTAAGAAACTATTACACTGGTGCCCTCTGCTGGGAACTTCTGTGCTAAAGTCCAGCTGCATGACAATACAGCCTAGTCCACTGAAGCTTATTGTCATCAAGAATCAACACACTTAGACAGGATGGGGCCGATACATATGAAATCAGATAAAACACAGAACATTGATCTGTGGTTTGATTGACAGCTGATAACTGTCATTCAGAGATCAGAGCGCTGACCTTTATGGTTCGATCCCCAGAGGCAGAGACAATGTACTTGTCATCAAAGTCGACCACATTGACGGCAGCCCTGTGTCCGACGAGAACCCGGCGGAGACTGATGTCCGTAGGAGAGGCCATGTCCCACACGGCGATGGAGCGATCCTTTGAGCAGGTGACCATGAGCCCGTTACAGAATCGCAGGTGGAGCACGGCCTCGTTGTGGTGGATCAGAGTGTTCAGAACCTCCCCCGAGTTCACATCCCACACTCTGGGTAAAAAGAGAAGGCAAGCATGAAGTCCCTTATCCATTCCAGCTGAACAGACATGTGGAGTGTTTGTGCGGAGGTGGGGGGGGGACTGGAAACTGGGGAAGAAAAATATGAACAGAGGACATACAGAGAGCAAGAGAACGATAGAAATCTGACCTGACAGTGGAATCAGAGGAGCCGGTAACAATGACTCTCTCATCGTATTGCAGACACAGAACAGAGCCTGTGTGCCCCGTCAGAATCTTCAAACACTCCAGAGTCTGTTTATCCCATATCTGAATACAAACACACATGACGTCTTTTTACAACTGCAAACACCATGAATTTCACAATGTCAAATATAAACTTCTGTTAACTAGATTAGACTCATCATTAAAGAGAAAAAAAAAGAAAAAAAAAATTCTATCTAGGATGCACCAATATTAAGTCAACAACTATTTGTATTATTTAGGCCAATATCAATTACAATTGTCAAGTTTTATCTAATATCTTTAAATAACAAAATATTAAATAAAATAAAATATTTTTTCTTTTCGCTAATATTTGAAGGTAGTGTCACATGTTCCTGATTTTTTTTTTGCTCAAGAAACATTTTATCTTTAATGTTAAAAAGACCTTAATATTACTTCACATTTAAGATTTTTTTTTTATTAAAAAAAGTTGAATGAACAAATTTAAAATATAAATCCTTGTAATACAAAAATGTCTTTACTGTCACTTTTGACCAATTTAATGCATGCTTGCAGAATAAAAGTATTAATTTCTTCCCCCTTACTGACCCCTATTTTTTAAAATATATTTGCTATTTACATTTTTCACGACTACTGGCGTCATAAATTTAAAGGAGTCATAAACTGCCTTTTTTACTTTGTAGTGTTCTCTGAGGTCCACTTATAATGTTAAAGATTTTTAAATAAAAAAAAGGGCATTTTTCTGTTCTGTTTTGACCCCCCTCATCTGAATGCTCTGTTCGAATAGGCGTGGCGGATTGTAGACTCTGAAATAAATGCCCACTGCTATGATTGGCTAACAATTATGCATGCTTGGCAACCTACATCCTTCACAGACAGACTCTGCTGTGTTTTAGATTAAAAACGCATAAATACTCATGTCAAACTATCTGTAATTACAGACAAAGCAATAGTGACCACATAATAAAAACAGTTACTCACACTTGTGTGCAGTGCTGGGTAAGTTACTCCAAAAAAGTAATTAATTACTAGTTACTAATTACATCTTCAACAGTGTAATTAGATTACTCTCTCCAAAAAGTATTTAATTACTTATTACTTTCTAAATCCTATAGTCACACTTTAGATTAGAGTCCAATTCTCACTATTAACTAACTATTAACTATGACTTTTGCCTCAATATACTCCTAATTAGCACTTAGTAAAGTAGTTAAGTTTAAGAATTGGGTAGGATAAAGGATTTAGAATAAGGTCTTGCAGAATAAGACATTAATATGTGTTTTTTTTTTTGTTGTTTTTTTGTTTTTAAGTAATAAACAGCCAATTTCCCTGTAATATTCATGCTAATAACCAGCTAGTTAATAGTGAGAATTGGACATTAAAGTGTTACCAATATTCTTATTAACTAAACAAATTATTTAAAGTGAGAAGAGGACATAAAAAGCATGCATTTTAAGGTTAGACTTTTTTGTTAAATCCACTATTGTAATTATGAATATTTTACAGTCTATACACCGTATTAAGTTCAATTACATAAGTAACTGTTATTAAATTACAGAAACTAATTACTTAGAAACTAATCACACCCAACACTGCTTGTGTGGTGCGATATCAGATCCAACATAGTCATTACACTGTCATCTTTTAGTTTCAGGTTCTCAAAATCCTGTGTTGAATTGTTCCTTGTTTGTAAACAAATCTGCAATAAATTGAAGTGAACAAAGGACCAAGTTCTTACTGATATGGTCTGGCACTTCATTAAAAATAAAGTTCATCAAATAAAGTTTATCATTTGGTTTCTGCATAGACCTGCGTCTACGTCTCGCTCTCGTAAACACTACATGCATGAATTGGTGGGCGGGGCTAAACAGGCAGTGACGTAGAAGCAAATGCTGATCTTCTGCGGAGGTGTTAAGCCACATTATTACTTCAAAAATTTTGATTTCTCAGTTCATGACCCCTTTAATAACAATAACCTTTTACTGATATTGTCAACTCTGCCACATCCCCTAGATATACACTTGCTGAAATTCTCTCACAGCAAGTGCAGTAAGAACATTGGACTGTACCACAGAGTTTAATACTACGAGCAAGGAAATCTAACAAACCCCTACATAAAACCAGTATCAATAGTCATTTTTGCCTTAGAAAGTGTGACTTGAATCATCTCACCAGTTTCAATACCCTCTCTCTAGTTTCTGATTTATAATACAAAAGGGGAGAGATTTGAAAAACTCAAGCACGTTTCTATTTAAAGAGCTGTTTAAAGAGAAATCATGTTCCTCTAACTGGTGAAAAAAAAAATCACACATTTGCTAAATGTGATTTAACACATCATAAGCGTAATTCACGAGAACACGGTTGTGGTTAGTGTTTTTAAAAAACACCTGCATATGGATGCACTCAGACGTTGTGGTTTTTACTGGAGATGACTTCACTAAACCCACACGAGCTTCACTAGAAATACACCGGCAGAGCGCGGTCGCACCTTGATGGAGTTATCGCGTAGACCGCTGATGATCTTTTCATCGTCATACTGAAGGCAGTAAACACCTTTGCTGTTCTCCGACCTACACTGGATCCTCTGCAGGTTATGTCGGCCACACCTCCAGTTTGCCTCGATGGTCTGGGAACATGAACAGCAATGTCATATATCAGCAATTTAATTACACACATCTAATTTATTTGATTTGATCAAAAATGATTATGCACACACATTAACTAAATCAGTGGCCCGTTTTATCAAATATAACTAAAATAACTGACGGCTGCATACTCTGCTTACTCACAGGGCAGCTATGAAAAAGACAAAGAGCTGGGTAACATGAGGCCTACCGCCTACCCCTGAGGTGTAATCACTGGTCCTGCTCGTTCAAATGAACAAACAAACCCTTACTACCTCCCTTTCCTTAAAAACACTGACATGAGCAGACAAGATCTTACATCGTATTACACTTAAAAGGACAAGAGAGAAAGAAACGATGGTTGCTTTGCCCACCACAACAACCTCAATAATTATTTTATAAATAAAGACAGCAGTATTATTATTTAGGAACTTATGAACTTCCGTTTCTCGAACATTTAACATTTATTTCCCCCTGTGAAGGAAATGGCAATAAACATTCCTGATAAACTGACATAAACAAGCATCTTCATAATTCAAGGCCAAATAAGATGCACAAGACAGTCTAAATGTCTGGTGGAGAATTACACCACTGAGAGATAATGACGAGGTTGTTGTTAAATGAGGGGGTTTGGGGGATGTAAACAGTCATATCAGCACTGAGACTCACCACTGGTGTCTCTCTGAAAGGCCTTTCCACAGCGGGTCTGTCCGAACCATCCTCTCAATCAGCTTCTTCCACAACATGCCTTCGGATATCACACGCTGCCATTCTTTACACACCAGCTCAGCCGAACAAAGCGAGCGTGCGTCCAGGAAGGACAAGATGTTCTCCGCTATATGATCCAGACCCTGAGCTGGAAGACAAATTCAGAGTGATTTCATTTAAATGGAATAGGACACTTAAAAAAAAAAAAAGTTAACTAAAATGTATGTATCAGGAAGGGACTGGGTAGTACAAAGTAGACATTAATGATAAACATGGAGATTGGAGAATGCAAGAGGGGTTTAAAAAAAAAAAAAATGCAAATAATGTGGTTTGATGATGTCAGCTAAAATGAAAAACTTCATTCTAATATGCTGATATGGTGCTTGAGAAACATTGCTTTTTTATTATTATCAGTGTTGTGCTGCTTAATATTTTTGTGGCAACTGTGATACATTTTTCAGGATTCTTTGATATAGAAAGTTAATTTATTTGAAATGGATATTTTTTGCAACATCACAAATTTCTTCAGTGTCACTTCTGATCAATTTAATGCATCCTTGCTGAAAAAAATTATTGATTTCTTTCAAAAAAAGAATCTTACAGGCCACAAAATTCCATTGGTTGTGTATTATTTGGTTGAAATACAAACAGGAATTTTATTCTAAGAATAGGGCCATATGATTTCCGCGATGCAGAAAGTGCGGATGGAATCACGGAATCCAGTTATAAAAACAGAACTTACAGTTTAACACGGAATATCAAATGTTCAATTGTAAGTCGCTTTGGATCGAGCCAGCTAAATCAATGTAAATGTATATAACGGAATTTGTCAAAGTTTGGATAAATTAATCAAAATGAGGTCATTAACCGACATATTAAACCGCAAAAAGACTAATTAAATATGAATCCTGCGTGTACGTGTCTCCGTGTAAATGAATGACGCAGACGCGCATTTTGTTTACTACACCTTATGAAGCGCGTGACGCTCGTGGTGATTTCAGCGTCTGCCATCTCACTAAATGAGGACATAAATACATGAACAACATCTCCAGAACTGCTCCGAGAGTACTTCATGAGCATTTTGCCTTTTCATTTGAGTACAACTAGTATCATTTACACAAAAATTTCAAAGGTATTCACAGCAACCCGTCAAAATAAAAGTTTGGTTTAACTTGAAGACATCGCGCCAGAAATATTACTAATATTCAGTAGAATGTACGTAATACTACTACTACTGGAAAAAATTTTAACTATTTTTTAAAAAATAGTCACACAATATTTCTTCAATGTTTTAATTTGGTAACAATAAAAAAAAAAATTTAACATTTCATAGGGCCCTAAATATGCAATTTTTGTTAAACTTTTAATAAATTGACGCTAAATTGTATACGTTTCATGATTTTAATTAATTAGACATGCTTTTTGATTAATAAAATTCAATTTAAGAATTAAAAAGGAGTCCAGAAAATTAAAACGGAATTTGTACAAAAAAAAAAATAAATAGAATTTGGGAAAAAATAAAACGGATTTCATAGGGCCCTTTAAGAATAAAATACACTGATGTATTGTGATTCAAGTTTGGTTTCAACTTTAGAGATAAAACAGGCAAAGACAAACTTGGTCTCTTTAATCTTAAGGCTATATTTTAAGAGTAATGGACACCCCCTCCATTAGAAATGGCATTTTCAGAATAAGGACTCCGTGTGTGTTACCTGGCAGTGCCGTAATGAAGTCCCTTTGGAGCATGGGTTTGAGGTAGGAGTTTATGTGGCCGTGTTGGTAATGGCACATGCGTGAGATCAGGTGTTCCACAAACTCCACCTGGTCTGCCTCAGACCACAGATCAAAGAGCTGGATGCACACGTCCTTCTCCTTCTCGTAATTTCCCTCTGACGGCCGCTTCCTAGAGCCTGTCAAAGGTCCATTACTCACCTGAGGACAGATAAAAGTAGGCTGGGAGAATTGTAAAAGGAAAAACAAAGAAATAAATATATTAGATGAGACAAAAGAAAATATTTATCGGAAACATAGCATACTATGATAATATTTTAAGGCAGATGTGTTAACGTGGCAAAGAACAGTGCTGCAGGTGCTATTAATCCCAAACAACTCATCACTTAATGTTCTGTATACAGTCATTTTTGAGCACTTAAGTGACACTTAAAACATTTCAGAAAATTGGCAAAAACAAACTTCAAGCAAAAACAAGAATTTTGTTTCTTTGTAGAAATGTTTAGAAAAAAATTCTGACATTTTCTAGAAGTCAAAAATTAGAAACACGATCTAACGTGTGGTGGAGATTTAGGGGAACTGATTTCAAATTCATTAGAATACATCTGGTTTTGTTAAAAATATATCCAAAAATGCCTTTAAAATGTGAAGATAGCCCTTAGAAATCTAGCTTAATATGTCTGCAGATCATGCCACTAGGATTCACATGAAATTCAAGTATTTTGAAGTGTCTTACATCAGGGGTGCCCAAACTCAGTCTTGGGGGGCCGGTGTCCTGCAGAGTTTAGATCCAACCCCAATTAGACACACCTTAACCAGCTAATCAAGCTCTTACTAGGCATACTAGAGACCTCCAGGCAGGTGTGTTGAGGCAGGTTGGAGCTAAACTCTGCAGGACATTGGCCCTCCAGGACCGAGTTTGGGCACCCCTGTCTTACATCACTGTGAAAAGTTTTGGGGTCAGTAAGATTTTCTTTTGAAGAAATTAATCCTTTCACTCAGGAGGAAATATTCAATTGATCAAAATGACACCAAGTACATTTATAATGATACAAAAGAGTTCTAAAATAAATGAATGATGTACTTTTCATTAAAAAAAAAAATAATAATAATAATAATAATTCCTTAAAAGCTACCACGGTCGGTTTCCACAAAAATAAGATTAAGCAGCACCACTATTCTCAACATTGATAACAACAAGAAATGCTTCTTGTGCAGCAAAGCAGCATATTAGAATGATTTCCGAAGGATCATGTGACACAGAAGACTGGAGTAATATATTGTTATATTATATTGCATATATTGTATGAAGTTTTATTAAATTGTAATAATTTAATCAATACCACCTTACTGTATTTTCGATCAAATGAATGCAGCCATGCCGAGCACAAGAGACTTCAAAAACATTACAAAATCTCACCAACACCAAACTTTTGAACAGTAGTGTAAGTGTCCAGATAATTTTGGGGCCAATGCAATTATCCAGGACATCTCAAAAATGCAAGAGGAAACTTAAACACACAGAAAACAAAAGCCTGTGGAAATGGACACTGAGGTCTTCCAGACGCAGATTAGGCCATGCCCTACAACAAACCCCTAAATCAACAGTACTTCACAGGGGTGTGACGAGAGCTCTTTCAGATATATTTGCATTACACTGGCCCTTTCACCAGTGGTATGTAATGTAAAGCATGTAAGATATTATGTTCACATCAGGCAAGTGGCCGCATAATAAACAGGAAAATTACGCAGTGAAGTCTTTATCCAGTCATAAAAACAGAATTCACAGTTTAACGCGGAATGTCACGGAATTACACTTAAATCACAATATGGACTAGTATCTGTAAATATAAAGCCGCAAAAGTCGATTTAAATATGAATCCTGCATGTCTCTGTTAATGAATTGCGCAGACGCGTGGTTTACACACACACTGAAGCGCGCATGACACTCGCTGTGATTTCAGCGTCTGCCGTCTCACTAAATGAGGACGTAAACACATGAACAACATCTCCAGAACTGCTCAGAGTCACTTTATGAGCATTTTGCCTTTTGATTTTCCACAGAATTGTAAAGGTATTCACGGCAACCCGTCAAAATAAAAGTCCGGTTTGAAATAACAACAATAGAATGTACACAGCCTACTACTACTAGTACTACTACTAAAGTGAAACAAACATTATTTTAAAGGAATAATCACACATTTCTTCCATGTTTTAATTTTTGTTTTAATATTAAATCCCCTCTGTTTGCCAAAAAATAAAGTTTGCTTAATTTTCAATAATTAAATGATGAGATTAATGTTTTATGCCTTCATTTGATAACCAGATTTACAAAAATGTAAATACACAACAGAATTTCTGAGGGGGAAAAAAAATAATTAAGGCTGCTTTAAGAAAAAATAAAATGAATAAATTAAGTTGTGTTATGCATTCAAATAGTTAGACATGCTAAAACACATAATTTGGTAACAATAAAAATATAAATAATATGGTGAAAAAAAATAAAACATTTCATAGGGCCCTAAACATGTATTTTTTGTTAAACTTTGAATAAATTGATGTGAAAATGTATATACTATTAAAAAGGAGTTGAGAAAAATAATGAAAAAAAAAAACTTTTTTTATTAAAGTGGAAATCAGTTTACTAAATAATAAACTTGACTGACTGCTACTTTAAAGGGATATTATTTGTGTTGTTTATTATTTATTTTTATGTATACTATATTATTTTGTGCAATTACTTGCCTGTCAGTTGAGTTTGTGGCAAAACCTTTTTCAGTGTTTACATGTTTATACCTGCATAAAATGTATTAAAATAGATGTTTAAAGTACATAAAGTACAATTTGATTTCAAAATGCACCTATTTTTTTGCATTTTGTGTTTTTCAGTTGAATAAAATATTTTTCCCTATATTTTTCATCTTTGCAGATTTCTTTAGAAAAGTTTAAAAATCTTGTCTCGTTCTCGTGACTCGTCTCGTCTCGTGGGATAAGTGTCTCGTCACACCCTTGTACTTCAGGATAGAAAATCCTGCATAGTTCAGGGAGAGGCTACACAATAGATCCTTATTGTTCTATCCGTTTATTATTTTATCAGACTTTGACGCACTTTACTGAGGTACCTTTCACCTCACCTTTATCAATGTGATCTTTGGGGAGCGGTCTGCAGTCTGCGAGTCCATGACAGAGATGTTCTGCAGAAGAAAAATCACAATGCATTATTATTATTTTTTTTAATCAATAGTAACGTCTGCTTTAAATCAAACTAAAACAAAAATTGAAAGACCACAATATGAATCAGAACTACTCCTATACATAACCCTGCTCGCATACGATCATAATTACATTGCATTGTTTGTTAGAAAGCAGATAAAAGGACTAAGCACCAGCATATGATCTGCGTGTGCTGAATAATTGGACAGATTCTCCATCAGCATGCAGCAAAGATGTGGGATGGGGCAGGGCGTGTGGGCATTTGGGTAACGTGTCAACAGCTGTCCCCCATCCAAGGCCACCACAAGGATATGCTTACATCCCAAATACAGCCACGATAGAGATGATACCATCCATATAGTAGCTCTTAATATCCACAACACAGCACCTGCTATAATCCATAATCACTGAATATCAGCCAAACTCTTTAGAAACTCAGGCTCTCTGGACTAAATAAAGCAGTGGGATATTGAAGCAGGACACTGACACCAGTGTTAATTTAGCAGCACTGAGATAGTATTAGACTTATTAATATCTTTATTTCAGTTTTTTTTCCATTTTTTTTTATATTTTTGTAATTTTGTTGAGTGATTATTATTATTATTATTATTTATGTCAACAAAGTTTTAATTACTTAAGTTTTATCTGTAGTTATTTTAATACTTCAAGTTCAACTTAATGAAAATGGGAAATGCTACCTTGACAACCCAAGTTTTTCCTCCAAATAACACCAATGTTTTCTATAGTTTTAGTTGACAATAATAACCCAGTCTGACACATGATGACAAAGTCTGGGATTCTTTTCAAACCATCCTTCTAGGTCAGCGGAGCAGGAAGTGCAGATTTATTATGAGTCTCTGCAGTCTATACACATTCACATGGCGTGTTATCTTCAAGCAAAAGCCATTTATCTGTCTTCCTCAAGCTTCACAATACAAGTGGACAAACTCAAGTGCATTCACTCCTACCCTTTTCACAGTATCCATGGCAACAAGAAGCAAATCTACTCTGCAAAACTGATTCTATAATGTTATTGTATTGACTAGGAGAGATACTGATTCAGACACAACCTTATTAATTAAGAGCACATTTAAACAAGTCATTAACTTTTAATTTTAAAGATACCATAAAAACGTTTTATATTAATAATAGAAATACTGTATTCAAAATTAATAGAGACTAACGTTCAAATCTCGTCAAAAATCAATTTTAATAACAAAAGCTGCATGTTTAAGTAGTAAACGATTTTTTAGGAATTCAGCTTATGTTTCATAGAATTGCGGTTTAGAAAATTGTGAAACCAAAAAAATAGTGCGTTTAATAAGAGAATATCGTAATTAGTTCGAGTAGGCTAATGGTTTGATGTGGTTAGCCACCTAGCAGCTTGCTGCTTTCGCGTCAACAATTAACGTTTGTATCTCACGAAGAAAAGTGTGGGGTTACTAAAACACAAATGTTAACTCATCCAAACACGATGTTGAATTAGTTGACGACATTTTTATAGTTGCTCATCACTCGGCTCAAAAACGTCATTTAAAATTGACAGCAGTCGCGGTTACTTCCTATTACGCAGCTTTAAAGACCAGTTAAAATGAGTCGTGAGACGTAAACGTTGCGTTATTGTGAACGAGGAGTGATTGTTTTAAACACTTTAAAACATAGTTGAGCGTTTTTAGACTTTATGTGACCCACAGCTCGTCGTTGGGACCAAATTATAGGCAGGATTGAGTGGCGCAGAGGCGCCGCAGTGAAGCTCAGGGCACCGGCTGAAGTCGATGAGACTCGGACTCACCACGATGCCGCGGCAGCTTCCCTTCCTTCGCCTCCGCGACTAACTCAACAAACATCCTCAGTCCCCGCCAAGAACAACTGTTCGCCTTGTCTACTAACGTCTCAGCTGTTGTTTTTAAGGAAAGACAGAGGCGAGAGACGAGAAAACGACCAAGAGAGACAGCGATACACAGTAGGGCCCTCCCTGTCAGCCGAGCCAGCCATTTCTCTCTCCTCACCCCTCCTTCCTTCCTCCCTCTCTCTACTCAGCCGATCCCTTCCCACTCCACAGGCTAGTTATATTCAACCAGGCTACTCTTTATAACCGCTAATATGGATTTTATAAACTCTAAAGTCTTGAGAACATACTAGAAAATGTTTTCGAAGCACACCCGGGTACTCACCATCAGCTCTAAGGTTTTGTCCTCCATCTCCGGCTCCATGTTTGTTCCCCGAAACTCGCAGTGAAAATGGAAACCCCGCCCTGCGACACAATCACGTCACGAAAGGAGGCGGAGAAAGCAGTCTTGTATCTAATGCTCCCATTGGCTGGCAAATAAAAAACGTGCGTTGTGATTGGATCATTTCTGCTGCTAAGGTACAAAGCGGTTACAGACGCAGTACGTCATAATCGAAGGGGGATGTTATCTGTAACAACATTCGTGGTTCGTCATCGAATGACAAAAAGGTTTTGTCCGTTTTGTAGTGTGAACGGCGATTGGCTGCCGTCTGGTGCTAGGGTGAAGAATGGGGTTATCCCCAATGATTCGCGTATTAAGAATATTTCTGATTGTTTGCTGGTGACATCCTAGCCTGCAGCCAAATATCATCTTTAAGTAGGTCTAAACAATTTATTAAAGTCATAAATTCCGAAGCTATCAGAATAATGTTTACCTTTGCATTCCAGTTAAATTGCTTATAATTGTCTTCCTCATAGTAAGCGAAATAATCTTGTCAAACTTCGAACCCATAAAACCAAGTATATCAAATAAGATGCTGGCAAAATAAACAAGCTTTAAGTGCAATTTGCAAACAATGAGAACGTTTAATGTCTGTCCAGATGTAACAAATGATTTATACAAAATAGTGATGGATCAAAGAAAATGAGAAAATATACAACATAATTGCTAAGATATTGTGGGCCCATATCTTGAATCATTTTTCCCCTCTCTCTCTCCTTTAACATTATCGGATTGTGTTCGTTTTTGTAGGCATCAAAATGCCAACCATATCACAACTGTTAAAGGTCCAAAATATTGATTTGCAGCTTGTCTTTCTCAAACCAATCGGTTGTTAAAATATGACTGGACAAAATGCAAAGAACTTAGAGGCTTGTAATCTGTGGCAGGTCACAGACTCTGAGATGTGACTTTTTAAAAGGGAATTAAACAGCCAAACTGACATATACTCACTCACACATCACAGTTGACACAGTAACCCCCCACCCCCGTCCCATAATCTGTCAAAAGGACATTCCCATGCATAAAGCCGTTGAATACCAATGAGTGCTGAAGGCTCGAGCTAAGATTTTATGTTCGGAAACAGCAGGAGGCTGAAGTTAGATGCTGAAGTCCAGATGCTGGTACACTGTGCTGTCATATCTCACAAACTGCAAAATTCAGGCACTCATATATAGTTTATTTTGAGAAGTAGCATCTCCTGGGGGCTGAGGAAAACAAGTGAGGGCAATGTACTGTGAAAGACGGTTCTCGGTCTTCAAGAAGGGATGGGTCCAGTTACTATATGGTCCATTTGAGAGCAAGAAACGCCTCAATGTGGGCACAATGCGATGGGAGGAGCTGGGTGTACCACTGGCTCAGAGTGCATCACCACCACACTGGTTTACAGCAGAAACAAGGCAACAAATCAAGTCTGGGCTGACCAGGAAATTAAAACGCAGGCCTGGCAATGGGCTTGAGGTGGCTAGAGGTAAGCAGTACAGATCTAATCATTTGCTACTGCTTTCTTCATACACTGAATAAGAGAAAATATAATACATTTGAATAAAATACAACAGCAGCAGATGCCATTATAAAAGGAGAGGCAAAAGGAAGAAAAGGAGTGAGATTAGAAGGGAAGAAAAAGTAGATCTGAAAGCCTAGAGTGTTTTTGTGAAGAGCTGAGGCAGGACAGGCAGACGGGCCACGGCCATGCTGTTGCGATGACCCGGTAATTAGTGAAGAGGAGAAAACTCAGTCTCTTCCAGTCCAGAGATGGAGTCGCTGTATTCTAAAGCCAGGGACACGCAGACCATCCGCCATCTTCTAAAATTCGTATTCTCCCTCCTGCTGATTCGATCTCCTTCGCTCCCCTGCCGTTTGCGGGGTAGGTGAAGGGGGAAAATCTTATATTTGAATTTTGTGTCAGTCCCGACTACCTAGTAGTCATCTAAATCAAAGAACTCATCATCATCTCCCTGGTACTCCATGCCTTGGAAGTCCACCCGGTACCGCAAGATTCCTAAGGAAAAGAAAAAAGATATTAATATATAACAATATCTTTCCATTTCCCTACAAAACATAATACATAGAGAGCACTTACCACCAATGCCTCCAAAGCCTTTCACAAACTGTGAACCCTCCTGGCTTTTGTCTGTAACGATTTCCAGCGTGGCCCCAAACTTCTTGTAGCTATTGGCGAACCACTCAAGCAGCGGCATGCTCTCAATCAGCTCATGCTCCTGACCTGTCTAAAATAAGAACATATGTTACTGTTAACATTGTACACCTCCTGCCTGAGCCCAACATTGGCTAAACTGAAAAGCAAACATTACACAAAAGTTGCAAACAATTAATCATGTATTTTTTCTTCTTTAGAAACAGTTATGAGCAAAATAAAAAAGGAAAGGTTGTTTTTACAAAATAAGAATTTCAGAATGTTCAACACTCTTAGAAGTAAAGGTTCTTTATTGACATCAGTGGTTACAAGAATCTTCTTTAGCATCCACTGAACCTTTCCATTACACAAAACGTTCTTCATGGCGGAAAAAAGGTTCTTCAGATTATTAAAATATTTTCACATAAAAAAAAACAACAACTGCAACCTTTATTTTTAACAGTTTAATTATTCACTCTTTTGCTCTAATGAGCTGCATGAACTATACAAGTTTGTGTGAAACCTGAAGATCACGTTCCTCACCATGATTTGAGGATGACGACCATCTGACCATTTGAGTTTATATGATCAAATGTAACAAATGTGCTTAAACAGGGATCTAAAATAAAGATCTAAAATAACTCATTTAGATCTCCATTTTGTAGGCACATTTGTGACATTTATATTCAATGCAGTCTTAGATTTTAGAACCCACAATGTACGATCCTGAGAAACTGAAACAGAACTGCAATGAGCTTGGTACTAATGGACTGAAGACAGTCTAAAGATCAAGTGTTCCAACACATAGGCTGCTGATCTGATTTCAGGCCATGAGTATTGATCATTGGTTGCTTGAGTATTGCACTTAATCTCCACAAGAAAGTCACTCGGGGGAAGTAGTTATGGCTATTGTTGCTTCTACATTACTTTTTTCAAAATAAATACAATTTGCTGAATCTCATAATCTGAATTTGATTGACGTGGTTTTACTTACCTCCTTGTCAGTGAAATGAGACTTGTCCTTCTCCTGTTCCGGTGTCAGATACAGTATCTTTTCATCTGATTACAAAAAATATTTAAAAATTAAATTAAAATGAGAAAAGAAGCCTTTTATATTTAGCAAGTTTTGTGAAACTGTGAGAGGAGTTTAGGTTGTGTATACCATTTTCTGGTGTAGTATTTTCTCCATGACAGCGTAGGACATAACGCATAGTGTCCAGGTTCTCGTAAACTATAAGAATCTCCACCGCTCCCATCTCTAGCGCTTTGAGTGTGTCTTCAACTCCAAAACAATACTTCCCTGTGTCCTGACTGATCTCATCAAAGTATCGGCCTGAAATCAGAGACACAGGTCACCACACCATAGAAAAAAAAAAAAAACACCAAAGCCCAGTGTTTTATGTCACAATTTTTTTTTTGCCAGCATGTCCACTTCCTTTATCAAGCCCGTAAATCAACTACCTATTAGTTTCTTTTCTTGGATGAACTTGACATTGGACAGCACTTCTGCTGAAAGCTCAATGGCCTGGTTGAAACCATTCTCTCCTCCATACGATATATCGACCAGCTTCAGAACCTTCGCTTGTAACCTCTACATGTGCAGAAGAACCAAAGTCAGAAAACAAGCAGACTGATTAATAAAGGTTGTAAATCATTTGATGCAATGAGAACTTACCGGATCAAACATGTCTGACTGGCTGAGCTCCGTCTTGAAATCAGCCGATCCGGCAAGAACCAGTCCTGCCACGTTGACCTTGTCATTGGACACGAAGAGTTGCACTGCCGTCTCTGCTACCTTACGCACATAGTTATGTCTCTTCTCCATCCTCAAACGTGCAAATCGAAGAGCGGACTGTCCTCCTCTACCTAGAGTTTAAGGAAGCAAGCTTGTAAACACTAAATTCCATAATAGAATGAAAATAGCCTCAGTAAGCAATTTGAAGATGTTTACCGTGTTTTTTGGGCAGGTCCACAGTAAATTTGTGCAACACCTCCCTTGTGTTGCCTTGTAAAGTCCCAAACAGGGCACCACTACCATCAATCACAATGAAGCCGAACTTGCTGTCGTCTGACAGCAGAGCTGTTAGAGCCTGTGGACACAAAAAAAAATTATATTAGGTGTTACAATGTTTTAGTACATTAGATAGATAGACAGACAGACAGATCTTACCTCAGTATGGAACTTGTTGTCACATAAATACAAGGATGTATTGATTGGTTTAAAAGGCTCAAAATCAATGTTTACTTTCTTCTCTTTGCCTTCCTCTGTCACTATAGTGCCACAATACACCACCAGGCCATTAGGAGGCACTGCAAGATAAACAGATGATTTATGGGAGGGGGATCAGGAGAGACCACACCTATTGAAAAGATTAAATCAGATGCAACGCCCAATTGTACCCACACATACACAGCAAATATATATGGACTGCCAGTTTAATATTTAAACGGCACCATTTCAGAAAAGATAAACATACCAAGTGCAATAAAATTCAATCATCTGGGAAGTTAAATGGCTGTGAAAGATCATAGATGAAGCTAAGCCCGCTCATTTACCTTTGTTGTAGAGTTTGAGTCTCTGCTGTACTGAGGTAATGGCTCCCAGCACGGAGAGTCTGTTGACTCTGCTCTTGATGTTCGAAGCCGTGCCGAACTCATCGGCCAACATCTTCGCAACACGCGAGATCTGATCCTTGGGTGGGATGATGAGGGAAATCATACTAGTGCCATTTCTGAGAAGCAAACAATATAACAGAAATATAAGAGCAGGCTGAGACTTTCATTAACATACAGTACCGTTTCAAAAGTTTAGGGTCAGCAAGATTATTATTATTATTATTTTAAAACGTTATCAGTTACGCTTACCAAGCCAGAATTTGCTCAAAATACAGTAATATTTTCCGAATTTAAAGTGTGTTTTCTATTTAAATATATTTTAAAGTGTATTACTGTAATGGCAAAGCTGAATATTCAGCAGCCATTACTCCAGTCTTCAGTGTCACATGATCCTTCAGAAATCACCTCGATTTCGAATATGCTGGTTTGGCGCTCAAGAAATACCTTTTAAAATCAATTCAATTATCATTATCAATGTTGGAAACAGTTGCGCTGCTTGATATCTTTATGTTAACTGACCATTTTGTTTCAATAATCTTTGCTGAAAAAATAAAGCATTTTTTCTGAATGGAATCTTTGCAACATTACAAATGTCGATTGAATGCATCATCTCACTGATACCAAACTTTTCAATGGAATTGTACACACAACGCATCAAATAACCTAACTTTGTCAAAGTGTCAAGCCAATATATGATAAAATCTAAACCGTTTATGGGCATACTGGTTGAGGGATATCAAATACATCTTCAAGTCAGCATAAAATAGATAGTTCACTCAATTCATTTACATTTTCTCCATAAACAAAAAAAAAGATTAGATCAATATGGCTGTAAGAAAATGACAGAAAATTCATTTTTGGGGTGAACTAACGGCGACTGGTTGCATTACGCCATTAACACTAAGACAGTATTCATCTACAACAATGTTTATATCGTGATATTAAAACGACGCTTAAAAAACCTAATTACTTAATAGAAACAAAACGTAGTCTATTTAGCAGGGTTTCACCCATTAAACAAACGTCATCTCCACGAACTCATTTTAAGACGTCATCCACAAAGTGCTTTACATTTCAAACGATACCACAGTTAACGTTTCCCGCACTTTATCCTAAAACCAACATTATTATCGAAATGAAGCGCTGTACAGTGCGCGGTATCGTTCTGCGTCCACCATGCTGCTCTCCCCAACAGCTGTTAGCAAGCTGGTTAGCATGTGGTCCCCCCAAAGAACGAAACGAATCGCGCATCGGAGGTGCTACTGTTTGTCATTCAACAGCTGTATACAACTCTAGAGGATCCGACGGAGCGAGCCTCACCCTCGGGCCGCCTCAAGGCTTTTGATCAACTTCTTAATCTTCCAGATTTCCACGTTCCTGTCCGCTGCGCTGGGGTCGTCCGCCATCTTCCTCGCGCTGTCTGGACCTGCTGAAAAAGAGAATCCAACTTTAGCTTGCTAGCGCCAAGTGCTTGATTAGCAGTTTTTTTCAAAGCGGATCGTACACAATGGAAATCTGAAAAGACCGACCGGGGGTCAGACAGAGTTGTTATTTGATTAAAATAAGGTCTGTTGTGAATAGAGGAGAAAAGCGCGACTAAAGTTGCACGCGCTAACTGGCTAAAACAACCCTGCGCGCGGGCCTCTCGCGCCCGAGAACATCCCTGCCACGCGCCGATCGCGCGAAACCCCCCTTTAGCTATGATTTTATTTTTTTAACACGTAGTCAGGTTTCTCGAAGCAATTTTATTATCGCACTGTACTCACAGACTAGAATTATGCGCTCCGCCGCGTCCGTACGGCAGTTACTTTGTGGTCCACAGCTCGCTCGCCGCTGTTTCTCAGTGACGTGATACACTTATCGTTAGCAGCCGGTTTGGTCCTGCTGGCTGCGCGTGGTGTTTCGGTGGAGGCTCACGTGGGGGAAAAGGCAGAATTCCATTTAGTATCACTTCCTGAAAACGCCACGCATTGGGGGGTGTATTTGGAGCTCTGTGATTGGAGGACTTTACTGTCAAACAAAAAGGGTGAAACAATGACTTTTTATTATTATTGTTTATTTTATTTTATTTTTAATTCAGAAATTAATAAGTAACATAATAATATTACTTTTGAAAGGAGTAACTAGCAATGAGTAATATATTAAATTTTTTTGAGTAACTAGCCCACCACTGGTGACAACCCACATAACAAATAGATACAAAATAAAAATAACAAGAATATTATACTAACAATAAGTAATTAAATAATAAAAAATAAACAAAGCAAAGATAAAGACCTATATTTGGTGTAGTGAAATCAAATCAAATTCTGAAACATTTTTGCATAATTTGTACACATTATTTTGCTTAAAAAATAATATTTGCACCCCTTTAATACTGTAATATATTACAATATTTATAATGGTATAATATAAAATAAAATTATTAATTTCTTTAAACAAAATAAAAACTTTAACTTCTTTATTTTCTTTTTAGCTAAAATATGACCCAGACTCTTGACAGTTTTTATGAGATGCACCCTTCTGTTTTAAAAGCACAATATTATTTTTGGTTTGTTTCAAAACTGCAACTCTGCAAGAAATACTTTACGTTTGTTTAAAATAAAAATACTAATATTGAAACATGCTATCAATAACTTAAGTATAAGCAGGCACTTTTACTATTTTATTTTCATACTGAAACCTGACAATACATTGTCATAAAATTCAGTACTAACACACACATCCCTGTTGTTGTTTTTATTCACTTCTACTTTCCATAAAGAAAACCAAGCCTTCCATTAGGATCAGTTTGCATTGTGACTTTTTTTCATTTGTTTGTTTTGAGAAATGAAAATGATTTTATTTGACATTTTATTTTACTGCATTATTGACTTGGAAGGGAAATATACCTAACTCTCATGGAAATAATGTCACAATGTAAAACCTTTAACAGTCTTTAAAAAGGCATCATTTTCTTTAGACAAAATATAATTATTCTTCATGATACAAGATTAAAAATAAAAAATAGAGAGAGAGAGAGAGAGAGAGAGAGAGAGAGAGAGAGAGAGAGGCGGGGAGGAATTGTATTGCATGGAGTTCCCCATGCAAATTTTGGATGGCTATGTTATTTAAAACACATTTGTTTTTATCATAATCCCATACGTCATACCTCCAAGACCATATCTGGGATACAGGACCAGGACTGAGAACTAATCTCAGTACTAACACATTTAGCTCTGTTGTTGTCATGTTAATAATCTAGATATTGTGATAATACATTCATCTGAATTTATTATTATTCTACAGCATTAAGTCTCTCCTGAGTTAGAGTTATTAAATGACTTTATTAAATTGCATCCTACACACAAATCATACCTACCTAAAACAGATTAAGAGTATAAAGAGACTTTAAAGTTTTTATCTAAACTAAATATTTCAGCAGATCTAGACTCGGCCCAGGACACTTTCAGCTACAATCACAAGAGTTCATTTTTCATGGTCTCTTGGTTCCTTTGCTGAGTTTGTCTCCAAGCTCCTGAATCAATTCAGCAAGTTCTTCAGTGGCCTGTGACTTTTCCTCAAGGAGCTCATAGCGGAGGCTGGAAATGTCCTGCTTGATTTCCTTCAACTCACCTGAGAAAAAAGGCACATGAAAACAAGGGTTTAAAGGGTTTCAAGTAAAACTTGACACCAAAATCACAGTTACGGCCATTTTTAACACTTTACGGTTTATTGCTAGACATCAATCAAAGAAATGTGTTTATGGTCACACAAGTAAATCACACAAGAGACACTAATGGATGAATAAATGAGTCTTACCTTCATTGATCTCATCACTTTCACTGTCAATTTGAGCTTTTAAGACATACCGCTTGATGAGACGCTTCATGAGTTTCTGTGAGATTAAGAACGTTTAGAACGACATTTCACTATATATATATATATATATATATATATGATTTATGTACATATAAGTTTTAGGATAAAAATCAATCAGTACCTGATATCTTGTGGGGTGTTTAATGGGATTTCTAACCGTGAAGCCCTCTTGTGCATGGTAGGGTCGAAACCGACCAAGCTGAAAAGATATCAAAATTACAACCTGCGATTTCTACATTTGAACACTCTGAAAATCCTTGCTGAACTCTGACCTTAGAGCGTGAATTGGCCATTCCCACGTCCTGCTGGCTGCTGTTGCTACGAACCCTGGCCTTGCACAAACTCACTAGGCATGCTTTAGTGCGCTGAGCCATGTAATAGAAGGATTTGGGGCTGGGTATTAGATTAAAGGGGGGTGGAAGAGTGCTGCCTTCATCAAAATAGGAGAGCCACAGCTTTGCACGAGCAAACTTCCATTCTACATCAGCGTCCTCCTGTTCTCACACACGCAAATATAAACATATGCATGACAAACTATCCTTTTGAGTATTATTATTATTATTTTCAAAAGGACATTTGTCTCACCTCAATCTCCTGGTATGAGTGGTTGATCATGGCTATGAGCATGTTGAGCAGGACCACCACCATTGTGACATTATAGACCCCAAAGAGCACATACCCAATGTTCTCAATGAACTTATGATCGTACTTCAAAACCACAGAGATCACCTCAGATAAACCAAAGATGGACCAGAACAGTGTTTTAAAGCTTTCCTCTACCCTGCAACAGATACATACATGCAAAATGTTATTTTAACATTCAAAAATAGTGCTTATATATTTTTTTTTCTTTTGAGATATTGTCTGAGCTGCTGTTTTCATACACCAAAATGTAAGATATTAATCTGAGATCTGAGAGGAAGATTTTTGGCTTCAATTCCATATTATATTAAAATTTTATTATACACTACCATTCAAACATTTGGAGTCTGTAAGATTTTTTATAATGTTCTTGGTCACTATTATGCTCAGCAAGACTGCATTTATTTGATGAAGAATACAGTAAAAACAGTAATATTTTATTAATGATTAATTAAAATAACTTTGTTCTATTTGAATAGATTTTAAAATTACATTTTACTGAATTTTTGACATCATTACTCCAGTCTTCAGTGTCACATGATCCTTCAGAAATCATTCTAATATGCTGATTTACTGCTCAAGAAATGTTTTATATTATTATCAATGTTGAAACATTTTGCTACTTAATATTTTTGTAGAAACCACAATACTTTTTTTCAAGATTCTCAGATGAATAGAAAGTTCATATACAACATTTATCTGAAATAGATTTTTTTTGTAACATAAATATGTTTACTGTCACTTTCATACAATTTAATGTGTCCCTTGTTGAATGAAATTACTAATTTCTTTAAGAGAGAGAGAGAGAGAGAGAGAGAGAGTAATCATACTGACCCTAAAACCTTTGAATTGTGTATAAGTCAAATAGACTAATTTCATCTTTTGTTGCAAAACATTCAGCAAAACATCTACTTTTGTGTTTTGTGTAAAAGCCTCTAATTTGTAACAAAACAATGGGGAATATGATAGATTTTTTTAAAATATATATTTTTATTTATTTTTTGGGGGGGTGATCTATCCCTTTAACAAGTAAATTCGAAATATAGTATTTGTCGTTGTAACTTTTTTGGACTTACGTGGTGAAAGCAGGATTATATTTAGCTCCCAAGTAATAGGAATACAAATTAAACATGCCGATCATGAAGGCAAGGAAGACCATGATGAAGATGACCATGAATTTAAAAATATCCTTCACCGTGCGCCCAAGAGATATTTGTAAGGGTCCGAAACTCTCGTTTGCTGGCAGGACGTAGGCGATACGTGAGAAACTGAGCACCACAGCGATAGAGTACAAGCCCTCAGAGATGAGCTGAGGATCTGAGGGAAGCCACCTGTTCCTGGCTGAGAGAGAAGAGGCATTATTTTGGTGTCACCACTTGATGGCAGCCTTTTGTTTCATTTCAGACAGCTGCAAGAAAGTCTGTGCGGCATGCATGCATAATAAGCATATGATTGAGAACAGAAAAAGACCTGGTCTTTGATACTGATACAGTATTTTACAGTTCACTTTAGATTTTTATTTGTTGAATATACAGATTCTTTATTTTTGCAACATACCATAAGTGAAGTAGGCCACGTCTTCTGGTAACGAGGCATTGATCAAGTCTGCATTAGTCACGTACAAATCCACATACAGCTGTGCATGAGAGGCTCGCAGGAAAGCCATGAACCGTGCGGTGAATGATGCCACGAAGACAGATAGCATGCCGAAGTCTAACACATTCCACAAATGCATGATGTATTCTCGTGGCCCATCAGCCCAAACCTCCTTACACTCCGTCCAGATCATTCCTGATCAGGAGAATCAAAGAAAAGAAATGGGGTTCATTTATCATGCTTGAAATATGACATAATCAATTACAGATTATTCTAGAGATCTGAACTGAACTGAACAATTGACTGGTTACTATTGTCTTGCTTGTAGCGTGGCGATTTCGCGTGACCAACATAAGTGAAATGTGCTGATTCCTATTTGAACGACTCGATTCCGTCAATGAAATTTTGCAAATCAACTGTAAATGTGAAAACTGTCTCACCTGCATTCAAGGTGTTAATAGTGCTACTTTCTAAGAGATTTCCTATTTTATTCACACTCTTTCTGACCCAAGATTACCTATAATCTAGGCATATGATGCTTGACTGATACTCACCAAGCACCCATTCCATTATCAACATCTCTGTCCATGAGAACTGAGTGGTTTTAATGCGAAAGATCTGCCGTGGATGATCAGTGATGGTTTCGTTAGGAAGGTTTTTGACTCCTGCGAAGCGGTCGGATGCATTGAGAACCAGAAGACAGAGGAAGAGGGTGAATGAGACGGCGTGAGCTACAAACTTCATAAAGGGACTGCGGAGAACCTGGCCCACCTGGAGAAAAGAGCAAATGCAGAAATGCATTTAACAATGGAAGAAAAAGAGAAGTCTGCCCAATGTTATTAAATGAATTGATTCTGAATGATGATGATGTACTTTGCTGCAGGGCATAATCCAATATGCAATAGCAAGAAATGGCAGGCCAACCATCACTCCCAGCACTGTCCAACACTTCACGCCGATTGACTGCTGCCTTAGGCCTGATAGATTCTCATACCACAGCGTCAGTAACTGCTGCTGGCAGTTCGGATGAGCCACAAACTGCAGGGACAGCATTGAATTAGACATTGTCTTGGGAAACCACTTCCACTTTAGTCTATAAATAATTTCCCCATACCTTCTTGACTTCATAGTTAATGGCCAGTTTGACCCGGCTAAGGCAGGGCCGGTGGTGTTCGCTCGGGGGGGTCTGGTCCACATCTCCATTCAAAATGGCCTCCACTTCCTCTGTGTTTCTGCACAGATCCAGAACACCAACCACAAAGTCCTTACACTGCATGGAGAGCTTCCTGTAGTCATTCTGAAACAAAACAGAGCGACAGAATTATGACTTCAGGCGGGCTATAAATTACTTGTAAGAAATCATTCACTCCAACTGGGACCCGAACAGTGAACTCTCTGCTGTGAAAGACATGGATGTGTGTGAATTCATGAAAGTCCCATGTCGCACCTCCAAATGGAAGTCTGATTGATGTTTGCATCAGATATTCTCAAACAGAAATGTACCTAATGGAGGGCACCCAAGAGAAGCCCATCCTGCTAATTATAGCATCGCAGTGGTTTAGGAGAACAAACGTTTTATGTGGAATTACAGAAGCGGAATCACTGACACGCCATTACAACTGTCAAAGTGATCGTCTGTAGAGAAAAATGGTGATGAGAGAATAATAACGGGGTGATTACAGGAAGCTCTCGATGGAGCAGTTTCAATTAATAGCTCACTAACCACAATAAGGGAAAAAACTGTCTGGATTTGAGAACTCCTGATTAGATATTTCCCCAGAGTGATGGTGAGTGAAGAACTTTTCTTCTACATAGTTAAATATAAAACAACACACGTTGGCAAAGCACATGGAGCTCTCTAGAGAAACGTTTCCTTTTTGGAAAAATGTTGTGTGGAGAGATTCTACTGAACCAGAAACTGTCATCGAACAGCCTCTAATTTATAATGAGGGTAAACTCAAGGGTGGGAAATTGGTTTTCGTGTGGAATAATCTGCTGGTCTGTGAGCTCGAATGAGGGTAGACGTTTCTTTCAGAGAGACGCAGCTCATTACAGGGCCATGAGCACACTTTTCACAATTGGACACTTCCTAGATTAACTGAGAAGCTGTGCTTTGAAATTATCATGAGAGCGCCTTAAAGGAGTTTGTATTATGCACAAAGTACATAATGATTCATAATGATTCAACTCACTATACCCCCCCCCAACCCTAAAATGTTTTTTTAGGGTTAAACACGTTACATTTATGTACTAAATAAATGTTTAACATAATATTATTTAACAAATTTATCATATGTATAGGATTACATTTTTTAAGTCAGAAATCACTAGATAAATTATGATTATTGTATTCTATTAACAGCCCTACTTTTTAAAAGAAATAATCACAATGTATATTTCTGACATCCGACCCTCTGATCCAGGTAATAATTGGTAATAATTGAATTAATTATGGTTTCAGGACAGTAACAGGTTCATAAATAAATAGTCAAAATCATGAGATAAGAAGTCATAATTATGACATAAAAAGTAAAAACTATAACAAAAACTATTAAGACATAAGTCAACATTTAAAATGAAAAGTCATAATTATGACATGAACAATGAAGTTATAACAAAAGGTTGAAACTGACATAAAAATTAAACTTTTTGTCATATTTATTAATATACTTATGAACTGATGACTTATTATATTTTGTCAATATATAATTATAATATCATAAATATGATTTATGATTTATGTCATAAGTATGGCGTTTAATCTCAGAAATATTTTTGACAACATTTTGACTTTTTATTTTATAATTATGCACACTTAAAAAAAATTTCATGATTATTACTTCATATCTCATAATGTTGCCTTTTATGTCATAGTTATGACATTTAATGTCCTGTGATTAACCAAACATGATTATTTTTTTTTTTTTTTTTATTTTATTTTATTTTATTTTATTTTATTTTATTTTATTTTATTTTATTTTATTTTTTTTATTTTTATTTTATATTATATTTTATTTTATTTTATTTTATTTTATTTTATTTTTTAATTTAATTTAATTTGATTTAATTTTATTTATTTTTATTTATTTTATTTTATTTTATTTTATTTTATTTTATTTTATTTTATAATTATTTTATTTTATTTTAAATATTTTATTTTATTTTATTTTTTATTTATTTTATTTTATTTCAGGTAAAGGTAATTATTTTATTTTATTTTATTTTATTTTTATTTTATTTTATTTTATTTTATTTTATTAGAAAGGGCCTTTCTTATGTTGTTCCAAACCCGTATCACTTTTCTTCTTCTGTGAACTATCCCTTTAATATTTTTCTCAAAATGGGTCTGTATACATGAAATATACAGATATATACTGTCTTTTACATTTCAACACAAAAGAAACTCCTAATGTAGCCTGTGAAGTTGGGCCTTTGTTTGGGCCTTTGTTTCTAGCATTTCTGTGCACCTCCTCACCTTAAATTCAGTCTCAATGTTGGCGAGTTGTGCCAGCTCATTGCTGAGCTGTAGCGCTGTGAGCACAGGGTCTTCACTAGACAGTGACAGATAGGCAGCGCTGGCGAGGCCTTTGTAGGCGTTCATCCTTGATCGTGAATGGCTGAAAGAATCCTGCTTCTGTTTCTCCGCACACTCGCCGCACTTGCAGAAATAGTCGTGGGGTTTCTCAATGCGAGCCCCCTTGAGTAACAAAATGTGCACGATCTCGTACTCCTTGCAGTGGGCCGCCAGAATCATAGGTGTGATGTCCTGGGAAAAGCGAGTCCCGTCTTCATCGTACGCGTAGAAGTCATCATCTCGTAGCTGTTGCTCCAGGGGACTCAGAGTCAGACGGAGACCACCTTCGAATGCCGGATGTGCCAGGATGGCCTCTACTATCCGCACATAGCCTTTGCTGATGGCTAAAAGCAGGGCATCACCAACTCGCGCCAGCCCTTCTTTCTTCAGCAACAGTTCTGTGACCTCCAAGTGCTCGTTACCTACAGCGAGCTGCAATGCATTCTGACCCATGTAGTCCACACAGTTAACATTCAGAGTCTTGGACTCCTCAAGCATCTTACGGACCACAGGGATGTTTCCATACTCTGCGGCATCTAGGAAACGCTCCTCCTCTTCGGTCAGACTGGTGCCTCTCTCGCTGAACATGTACCCTGCCCCACGCACTTCCCTCTCAGGCGGTGCACTGTCTCCCTCACTGAATGTGCCTCAAAGCTGAAAAACCCAAAAAATGAAAAACCAATACAAATACAAACACATCACTTTTATATACAATCAGATTTTTTAGATAGGTGACAGTGAAGACATTTATAATGTTATAAAAAACATATATAGGCTAGTTCACATTCTTTCTTTTAAACCTTCTATTCATCAGGGAATCCTGAAAAAATCAGTATCCACAAAAATATTCAACAGCTCAACTGTTTCAACACTTAACTTTGCTTCTTGAGCACCAAATCAGCATATTATGATTTCTGAAGGATCGTGAGACACTGAAGACTGGAGTAATGATGCAGAAAATTCAGCTTTTCTATCACAAGTATATATTACATTTTTAAATATATTAAAAATAGAAAACAGTTGTTTTAAATTGTAATAATAAAAATAATTAAATGCTGACCTCAAATGTTTAAAGAGTCCATATTGGTAACATAAAGGTACTACCTAAAGTGTACATGTTAGCATCTAAAAGGTACAAAAGTGTACCTTTTGATAAGGCACCACCCCAGTGACAGCTTTTGTACCTTTTTTCTGAGAGTGTATACACTGAATTGCATTTTTATGTATTTTTGCATAAATTAGTTTTTAAGACAATTAGTCACATGATAGACCCATAGTAGATAATGTTACTATTAGCTTTCTTCAGATATCACAGACCTTGAATCAACCAAACACTGCATGACTTTACAGTACAGTACAGTACAAGACCATAAATTACAGCGGTGGTCAATGACATCAATGCAGATGGACTTCTAATTAAATGCATCCTTTACTACAGCTTCATCTCATTACAGAAACCACCTCTAAGAACAGAATGTTCCTAACATCATATAGAGTGATCTTCACCTCAGGACATCATTCATTTACTTTATTGAATTAACCGGAGCTGCTTTGTAGTGTCAATTTCCCTTGAACTTAAGAAGGCTTCAAAGACGCTGAACTAGTTAAATCGTAAACAAGTTATATTCAAACAAAAGCCAGGTAGACAGCAACGGATGAAATCTAATTTTATTCCATTTTGCAAGAGCCTCAGTGCAAATTGTACTGCATAACGGATCACAATTGTGAGTGTCACTTGTAATAAAACTCATTCCTTGCTTTGCAACATGAAAAATCAAACATTGTGATTCTGTAGTGCGCAAAATAATATTTTGTTCCATCTCTAAATCTTTACTGATCAGTTTTTGCAGAGTACAGGGGACAAGAATCATAAGCTTGCAAATGTATCTGTCAATAACACTGAAATTAAAAGAGATTGAAATAAACAGGCTAAACTATTTATGTTTCAATATGGTCTGTGTGAACTGTGTCAATCTAATAACCGAAATGTTCATTCATAAGAAGAGCAAAGAGATTTTTACTTCTCTTTCATAACTCAAGAGACTTAATGGGCTTTGTCTCAGATGTTTCTGATAAATTCCTAAATGAAACAACTGTTGACATGTAGTAAAAGTATGAAATTATATGTTTACCTTACATCAGACGATTTGGTCTTGGTGGAATTTTGTGAAGTATACTGTTCAAAGTTTGTGGTGTGTAAAAATGTGATGTTTTTTTAAAGAACTTTGGTCACCAAGCCTGCATTGGATCAAAAATAATACTTTGTAATTTATTCCTGTGATAAAAAAAAAACTGAATTTTCCAGTCTTCAGTGTCACATGATCTTTCAGAAATCATTTCTTATCATTTTGTGGAAACTGTGGCACATTTTTTTCAGGATTCTTTGATGAATAGAAAGTTCAAATAAACAATATTAAAAAGAAAACATTAAACAACTCCTGTAACATTCTAAATGTCTTTGTTACTTTTGATCAATATAATGTGTCTTGGCTGAAAAGATTCTTCTGAAACACACACTTTGCTCTTTTGCTCTCATTACTCAATATTTGCATCTATATTCTATATTTATATCTAAAACTACATAACCAAGTTTATATATATATATATATATATAATATATATTATATATATATATATATATATATATATATATTATATATATATAATATATATATATATAAAACGTCTCCTGTTTGGAGATGATGCAATTTATCACACATCATGCTTCACAATCATCATTCTGACATTTACATCAAGAGTGAACTCATTAACATGCATATGGCAGTTAGCCAGAAGCAAAGGTTTATAGTTAAAAACGGTTTCAAATATTACTATTTTTCTTACACACACTTATCATTTTGCTTCAGTGATACATGAACTGGGGCCCAGATGGGCCCAACTGGGACTTTGAGAGTCCCATCATACACTGACATTATATGGACTCACAGATATAGACTATTTTTCTAAAAAAAAACTTTCTTTGTATTCACCTGAAGAAAGAAAGTCACATTCGCCCAGGACACCATGCAGTTACAGTAAATAACTTAATTTGTTACAAAATAAACTTAATCTACAGTGATTTTTCAATATATAATTTGTTTTATTGATTTTTATTTATTTATTTATTTTTTCAAATCACATCAAATACAAAACAACTATTAATAATGGACATAATATTATTAGGCTTGGGCCTATATATATATTTAAAATTACATTTCTACTTTAATATATTTTCAAATGTAATTTAGGATGGAAAAGTTGAATTTTCAGAAGCCATTACTCCAAGCTTCAGTGTTACATGATCCTTAAAAAAAAAAAAAACTATTATTAATAAACAAACTTTATTTTCTATTATTATTATTTTTTTTTTTATTTATGGCTGCATTTATGCATTTAGAGTTTGTATGCTGAGTAACTGGGGTAAAGCTAATCTATGAGCACAAAAAGAGGCCTTTAAAAAAAGATAATAAATAAATGAATAAATAATAAAATAATACATTTAGGCTACTGCAAAATCACCTGAAACGCATGCCAACTTAGTCCAAACGCAGTTCGATTATATGAAAAACTACATTGTTTTAGAATATAAAACAATCTTAATAAAGTAATCATCAAACAAACAAACTTATTTAACACACAACACACATAATAAATATATTTTTTTTTTTGTGAGTGTTTATTTATTTATTTTGTATCATTGATATTAACCGTTTTTTTTTTTTTTTTTTTTTTTTTTTTACTTACGAGTAATGTGAGTTGCTCTCTTGAGGATGCCAGTGATGGTGCACGTGATAGTCCAGGTCATCATCGCTCATGCCAAACTCATGTCTGGATCCCTCAACTTGATGGAGATCTGATAACTCTGTCTTGGTGGGGTCGGTTTCTATAAGAGTACCAGGCAGAGTCATACACCTGTTTAACATAGGTCTGTCGGGGCGACAGCAAGCGCTTCTGTCGCTGTAGGTAAACTCTTCTCCGTGAGTGTCGGGTGCGCCTCGCTCGGCATCCGCTGCGGCGATATCAGCATCTCCCGCCGAGAGCGCGAGCGGGATGGTGCAGAGAGCAGCGTGAGACATGATGAACTGCTCTTTGGCATGCATATCGCTCTTCTCCCCCATCCGACACTTTCATAACAAAAACAAACAAGCTCAAGTTAAATAATAGATTCCATAAACATCATGGTCTGCAACAAGTGTGACAGTCAGTTTGTAAAACACGCACTTTTTCTTCTGGTTATCCCTCCCCGTCCCCGACCTTTCAGATTAACACCTCCCACCAGTGTTGTGAGGAGTTCACAAAGTACAAAGTACAAATGCAGAAAAAAAATACAGTATTTTCTGCCTTGTTGTCCCATCTAAACATCATAAAAAAAAAAAACAAAATCAAATAAAAAAAAAAAAAAAAATAAAAAAAACTAATATAAAAAAAAAAAAAAAAAAAAAAAATGCAAAGACATGAGACATGCATTTTTTCCGAAAACAGAGAATACATTTAAATCTAAATAAATACACAGTAAGAACTTCCTTCTTGTCAAGAACCATTTTTTTTATTGTATAGGGTTCTTGAGTTTAGCTATACGTTTTTTTGGAGATTAAAAAAGTTATTATATTCATTATAGGTTCTTCAGATTATTATCCCAGCTAACAGTGACTGTGTTACACCTTGGCAAACTGATCAGTGGTCTGGTGTTTCTAGTGCTTACATGATATCTTGATTATATATACTTATATATATGAATAGAAGGGGGCCAAGCACCGAACCCTGGGGTAGACCTTGAGGCAGAGGGGCCATGGAGGAAGTACAAATACAAACTACTGTCAGTTTGTCAGACATGACCTTTGCCAGGGTGGGACAGTGCCAGTGATGATAGAGGATTCAAGATGGAAGAGAAGAATTGTATGGTTGAGATACTTAAAACAAGATAATTTTACTTAAAAAAAGCAAAATTGTGGAGAATTACAGAGAAAAGAGAATTTGTTTCCTTTCAAAATAATAAAAAAAAATTATAGAATATTTGTTTTCCATTTGAATTGGTTCATTTTAAAGTAGACATCTCTCTCTCTCTCTCTCATCTCTCTCCTCGTCTCTCTCTCATCTCTCTCTCTCTCTCTCAAGTCCATCTCTATACTCTATATATATATATAATATATATTAGGGCTGTCAAATATGATTAATCACGGTTAATCACAATCCAAATTAAAAAAGTTTTGTTACATAATATATAGTTATGTGTACAGGGGTATATTTATTATGTATATATAAATCACACACACATAAATTAATATTTAGAAAGATAGTTACATGTATAATACATTTATATATTTATATTCTTATATTTATATATTATATATAATATATTTTAATATAGTGCAACAATAACATTGAGATCTTGTTCTTCTTAAATATATACATTTCCAGAGGTGTGGTGTATTTATATCGTAATACCATAAAAAAGTATACACAGTATACACACATATTATTATGTAAACAACACATTTTATTTTGGATGTGATTAATCGGTGATTATCATTTGACAGACCTAATATATATATATATGTTATAGAGTATATACTATATAATATAGGCTATATATATAGTCTATATTATATATATATATTATTTTTTTTTTTTTTTTTTTTGTCTGTAAGGCAAAGATAGTGTTATTGAGTTTCGCTGAAGTTCACAGAGACCGAGACAGCAGAAAGCGGGAAGTAGAAAGATTGCTTTCATTATTTTACGAAAGCACAATGTTTTGTTGTTATTGTGAGTGCATATTAATAAACAGAATATTTACAGATTCAAAAGATGTGTACTCTTATCTGTATGGCCAGAAATGAGAGTATTTTAAGAGCAAGTGACTGCACTAGCACCTTTATCTGTCCTGCAGTAAGTGCATTTCTACACTCCACACAGACACTTTAATAGCGCACATTTTTCTAGGTTAGCCTAACATTAGATTGAGTGGCCATAAAAAGTTGCTAATACTTACATTCAGATAATAAGCAATATTTGAGGTCGATGAATGCCCTGCCTGATGTACTGTATTACTAGACCAGCCATTAACGATCTGTCCGTCACGGACTGCGTGACTTCGCCTGTGGATTTTTACATGTTTTTTTATTTTGGTCGACCAAGCCTCTTCTGGTTGACTAATGGTTAGTCGACTATTAGAGGCAGACCTGATAATATTACATTACAGACACAAAATAAACAAAACAAACATTACATTTATGAATTATTTGAATTAATACTAACAACACTAACATCACTGCTACAGAGAGAGAACAAGAATTTGCATAATTTGACCTTAGAGTGCTTTGAGATATACTGTGTGACAAGTCCCAGTCTCTCCTACAGTGTTTCATTTAAATGCAATCCCAGAACATGGTACATCTGAACATCAGCATCAAACAACAAATACACAGTTTGAGATTTGAAACCCCTCTACGCTAAATGCAGAGCCGCTGTTGGATGGACTGCAGCAGGTCACCTGTTCAGGTGCTTTGATGCTCATCAAAGGCTTCATGCGAGGAGATCTTTCTCTGAGGTCTGGCCCAACTCATCTCGTCTTGTATGACTCACAAACTTAATTGTGTTATGTCAGAGTTTTGAATTCAAAGTAACTGTGAGTTGAAGCCAACTGACACAAAGCAAAGAAACAAAAGCGGTCTTCATGTACACCACAAAGGCTCCAAATACTACATTACATCCCATTAAATCATGCGTTAACTGCAAATAATCTCAGTCCAGACTTGATCGATATCGTGTAATGAATAGCCAAGTTTGTCAATGTCTTTGTCCACAGGTACAATGTGCTGCTCAGACAGTGTCTCTAGAAGATTATTCTGCCTTTGGGGAAATAGAGGTGTCAATCAGAGAAGAGATGTTGCAGTAGAATCTCATTCAGCAGATGTTGGGATAGGAGAGTGGGTGAGATGAAGGAAGGTTATGAGAGGACATTTACAGGATTTTTCTCTTGTTTTGGTCGAATGAATGACAAACAGTGAAAAAGAAAGAGTGTTTTAGAACAACCAGCACTGTAATCTTGTCACTGATAGATTTATTGCTGTCAGCTCTTCCCACACACAACTGGATTTACACAGAGTTCAGTTCAGTTCTATACCCCAAGATGAAAAAGAAATAAATAAAAAATTTAATAGCTATGTGTTAAAATATAAATTTAATAGCTTTAAAGCCCCCCCCCCCCATATTTAAGTGTTTAAATGTTATATTTGAAAAATTTTGGCTTTTATTCTTAGATTTTGTATAAAATGATATAAAAGTGTAAAAAGCACGAAAATGCTACTTTTTTCTATGAACTTACAAAATTAATTGTACCATTTTACCATTTACAATTTAAAAAGTAATATTATACAATACTATATAATAAATCTTAGAGAAAAGTCTTACTGACTATCATAATTATTGTCATCATTATTATCACTATCATTATTATTATTATTATTATTATGATTATTTATTCAGCATTCATGCATTAAATTGCATTAGATGACAGAGAAAATATGTATTAAGCAGATGATAAACTTCTGATCTTTCTATTCATCAAAGAATCCTGGAAAATGTTTCCATGTTTTCTAAATAAAAAATAAAAAAAATGAAGCACCTCAACTGTTTTCAACGTTCATAATGATGATGATAATAATAATAATAATTTCAATCAATTTTGGATTTTCCATTCATATTCTTTAAATATTTTCTATTGACCTAAAGATTTTGCACAGTAAAATAAATAAATAAATATATATATATATATATATATATATATATATATATTTATTTATTTTTTCCTTTCTTGTGTATTTTGGAGTCTGTTATTAAACTAGCAATTGTGTCCAGTGGGACAGGGATTACTGATGCAACTATTGCCCAAGCGACTCAATAATCCTTTCAGAGAAGAAATAGAACAAAGGTACAAAGATACATACACCTGTTCTTCCAAAACACGAGTGACAGAAAAACAAAAATAAAAATAAATAAATTCAGGCCACTCCAGGCACAAGCTGCAACTTATATTAATATTTACACACCAATCTTCAGCTCTCTAGCCTCCCAAAAACTTGTACTTATTTAAATATGCAGGAAAGCATGTATTTTTATGCAGCAATATCTATTTAAAAATAAATAAAACATACCAGAGGACCACTCCTGTTACTCACGTTTGATTTCATCTGTACAAACTCTGGCCTATCCAAATACACAGAAGCGTGTCACAGTTCCCTGAAAAATGGAAAAAGAAAAAACAAAACAAAAAAACAAGTGAAATAAAAAGCTTTAGTGTTTCTGAACGAATATAATGAGCACATAACATAATGCTCTCTGAAATGCCACATGAGTGTTGCTTCCTCTCTGCAGCTGTTGAGTGAAAAACCATTAATGGCACACAAGGCCGCACAGAAGCCTGGAGTAACCTGTCATTTCACACAATGTTTACTTGCTGAGTCATAAGAGGAAGATTTTCTCCAACAGCTGAAGCATATACTTTCAAATCAGCTGAGGCATGCTCACATAAAATACCAGATGTACTGGGAATAAAAAAAAAATGGCATTGGAAGATATTATTACAGAGTTTGTGAGCATTAATTCTTATTGTATGCCACCTGTATTTTTGCATTTACAATTCAGATTTTTTTGTTAACTGTGTTACGGTTTAAAATTAGCTGAAGCCTAAAATTGGCTGTTTAATGGCAGGTTCCATTGTGACAACTTACCCCACATAGTGTGATAAAGTCACACACTATTTAATATTTAATGTTTATGAAAGAAGTCTCTTATTCTCACCAAGGCTGTATTTATATGATCAAAAATACAGTAAAACAGCAATATTGTGAAATATTATTACAATTTAAAAGAACTGTTTTCTTATACATATACACATAAACATACATAAATAAATACAAAATTCATAATATCATTTATTCCTGTGATGCAAAGCTGAATTTTCGGCATCATTACTCCAGTCTTCAGTGTCACATGATCCTTCAGAAATCATTCTAATATGCTGATTTGCTGCTCTAGAATTTTTTATTTTATTTCTTTTTTTCTTTTTTTTTTTAAGTATTATACATTTTGTTTCCTTAGGATTCTTTGATTAATACAAATTTCAAATGAACAGCAGTTATTTAAAATATAAATATTTTTTAACATTATAAATGGTGGCATTACCACTTTTGAATAATTTAATGCAGCCCTGCTAAATAAATGTTTTAATTTCCTTAAAAAAATATGGGTGGAAATATTAAATATTTTTACGGACCTATACCATATGTAATCATCTAGAAATTTGTTACAGGTACAGGTAACCATATACAAAATGACTTAAAAAAAAAAATAAATAAATAAATAAAATAACATACCATGAGATATATTAGCTGGCATAAAAAGTGTGACAACTTATCCAACAACCCCGATTGTTGGATAATCGGTTAACTCATCATGCAACTCGCAGTCATTTTATATTGTCTAAGCATATTAAATATGTATATTTTAAGTCGACACTGCCCCCCTCTGGTCATTCTAATTAGTAGTTTCCAATAAGGGAAAAAGAAAAAGGCAACCCTAATTTAAATACGACCAATAACAGGATTACCTGCACATGCAACTTAATTAACTAGATTACCTTAGGCAGGGTGAAGCGTGAAATATGACTCCCTGTGTCCCACCGTTTTGGACCAAGATGAGCTCATTAATGTGGTGTTCGCTTTTTGTGACTTTGATCACCTCTCGAACAGTGTCTGCAAATGAGTCCTCAACGCTGGATATGAAGGTTTTTGACTTTTAAGTGTAGAGAAATTACGAATCCATATCTTGATTTTGTCATGCATGCTAGCGTAATTAAAATGATCGTTTGATCGCCGAAGTCACTTCTTGTAATATTACGGGCGTTTGGCGCAATGAGCTGGGCTCCACGCTCCGTGTGAAAGCAGAAGGGTCAGAGGTCAGAGGTGTGTATCAGACCGCAGTGGAGAGCACGCGCGGCGCCGCCGGTTTACACCGCACTGCACGGATCATCGGAATAGTTGGTAACGGGACTCAACCTGCCGTTTCATTCTCCGTGCTGTGGAAGAAAGGTAAAGAATGCTTAACCAGAGACCTGCTACACCATACTAGACCTTCATAACGTGTCAAACACAGTAAGGTTACCACACTTTTTTTTTTCTTTCTTTTTTTTAAACAATAACCCACTTCCCTAGTTAGGGAGAACCTGCAAATGTAACTGTTATTTTAGCTTTGTATGCCTCTAGACTTTAATATAGCCTACTATTCCCATATGTCTGCGACAAATTAATAGTTTAGTGATTTAGAATTTATCCCAGTTTAAATAATTACAAAAAAAAAAAACCTGGTAATTATATTTACTTGTTAAATAGCTAATCTCTGAAATTGAGATTTATACTTCAATAAATAAGCTTTCCATTGACATGCTGTTAGGATAGGACAATATTTGGCTGAGCTACAACTAGGCCTATTTGAAAATATGGAATCTGAGGATGAAAAATCAAAATAAAAAAAAAATAAAAATTGACAAAATCAACTCTAAAGCAGTCCAAATGAACACATTAACAATCAAAATCAATAATCAAAATTTAAGTTAAGACTTAAATCAAAATTTGTCAGCACTGAAACTGCTTCCTATTAGTTTTTAATTGGTTACAACATCACTGATATGAAAAGCCAGCCAGTGGTTAATTAATGGTAATTTTATGTTGTATTAAAAGACGATAAATTAATAGCACAAAGTTGTGCACTGTAGCTTTTACACCCTGAGTTTATTTTCTGAAAAAGTTTCAAAAGGAAATGCCACCTCTTTTATAGAATGACCCAAGCAATACCCTTTAAAAAAATTACCATGGTAACAAAACTGCAAAATTACCTAGCTTTTTTTATTACTTGTTAAGATGTGTGGTTACTTTTGAATGGATGTCAGTGGGGAAAGCTTTTTGACAGCATAATGATGTAGCTACTGCATCTACCAGCAGGGTTTAAGCAAGCAACACAGTTCTTCACTTCCTGCTAGTAACTGCGGTAATTTGTCAGAAACTAAGGTTACCTTGCAAGCACCCCTGTAAAATTCTGTGTTGGCTTTGGTTAGAACACAGTGTTATAATGATGTGACAAAATATGTGCATATCTGCAGGTTCATGTTCTGCTTGGCTTGGTCAGTGTTTTATTTTACGTGATGGTGAACAAGTGCTGAAAACGTTCTGGATGTTGCGCAGTGTAGCAGACAACCTGGCAGATGACTGGGGAAGTACCAGGTAGGCTGTGCTTAAATGAAAGGATCTGTTAGAAGTGCCTATTAAATGTTTATGATTCTATGTCCTCTTTGTATTCCAGGTTGGGAGATGATCTTTTCTTCAAGACTTGAATTTCAAATGAACTCCGTAATAGATTCAATGTCATTTAATTTCCTTAAAGATGTTGATTTTTCAAGGAGCTTGAACTTGTAGTATTTAAACCTACTGAGACATTTAAAAGCATTTTATAAAGCCCTCAAGCTGAATAAAAGACAGAACAAAAACTAAACCACTAAATGGTTTGTGACAGTCTTTATGCCAATATTTATTAAATTCCAGGCTGACACTACTTGAGCTTTTAATACATCTATATTAAGTATTGCTGGGTGATTTCAATGTTAAACTACTTATAATTTAGCATGCAGAAACAACTATACAAGTAAACCATTTATATTTTAATTTCCTTAAATGAATAGTTCACCCAAAAAATTAAATTTGCCAAAAATGTACTCGCCCTATGGCCTTCCAAGGTGAGCTTGTTTCTTAATCAGAACAGATTTGGAGAAATTTAGCATTATATCACTTGCTCACCACTGGATCCTCTACAGTGAATGGGTGCCGTCAGAATGATTCAAAACAGCTGATAAAAACATCACAATAATCCACAAGTAATTAATACGACTCCAGCCCATCAATTAACATCATATGAAAAGAAAAGCTGTGTGTTTCTAAGAAATGTGAAATGTTTATAAGAAACAAATCCATCATTATGGTATTTTAATGTTTTACTACTGGTCAAAATACCATAATCCATAATAATGCTTCCTCCAGTGGAAAAAGTCTATCCCCTGTTTTCATCTAACATCAAAATCCACCAGCATATTTGTTTGGAGCTGTTTTGGTCTGTTTTTGCTTGTGCTTGATCTGTGCATAGCTCTCTCCTAAATCAGACGAGATTACTTTAACTTGAAAAATAAATATTATGGATAGATGACTCTTATTGAAAGAGAATGTCTTAATTACATTTTTTTTTTCTTTCTTACAAACACAACTTGACATTAATTAAAAATAAGACATTATTTGATTGACTGGAGTGTGTTTTATTAGCAGTTTGGACTCTCATTCTGACGGCACCCATTCACTGCAGATGATTCAGTGGTGATGCAAAAACCAAAACAATTACTTGCAGATTATGCAGCTTTTTATTTTACATTGTTAAATGATGGGATTGGAGTCATGTGAATTATCGTAATGTTTTTATTATCAGTTTGAACTCTCATTCTGATGGTACCCATTCACTGCAGAGGATCCATTGGTGAGCAAGTGATGCAATGCTAAATTGCCAAAACAAACTTTTCTACATCTTGGATGGCCTGTGGATGAGCACAATTTCAGCAGATATTTATTTTTGGGTGAACTATCCCTTTTTTTATTTTTTATTTTTTTAAGTATAACTCCTGCACCCTTGAGAATCCTGTCCAGCTCCACACAGCAATGTTGACTCAACCAGTGGAGATTCTAGTGGTTCAGAAATGGAATTAAAAATGCAGCACCAAACGGAATTGAAAAATTGGTTTCTCAAGCACTCCACCAGCTCCCTCGGTCACACAAACCTCCAACTTATCTGCAGGTAGTTTTGTGCAGTTTAAATTATGCATGGTCTTGTCGTGGCAGTTACAAATGCTGCTTGGAGATGGGAAAACTAGAGAAAAAAATAATCTAGTTTACATAGTGGGAGAATACACAAAAACTTCAAGTACTGTTTGGATTTCCAACCTCTCTCTACAGGCCACCTTCTCCTAACTTCTCTAACCAGAGATGGAAAACTCATCCAGTACCTTGAGCTTAAGCATTTAAGGTTACATAAGCCATTCAATTGAAATTGCATTATTATTATTATTATTTATTTTTTTCACATTTAATACTAGTCTTGCTTTTATGATTCCCTTAGCTTAATATTCACAACTTTTATTGCTTTATGCATGTATGAACAGTGCGATAATGAGTATCAAGTAACTAATGGCCTAATGAACTTATTTCTACACACGTTTGGTTCTGACTTTCTCACATGAATGGTTCTGCAGCCTATTAGTCAAGAGCTCTAAGGCCTTCGGTGTAGTGCACGGCTTAATACAGCTATCACCATATTCCCATTGAGAACGGTGTGCTTCAGGTGATGCGCTCTGATGGATCTGGGCCGAAACTATTGCTATATATACCCACAAAATAGGCAGATTTTAAACTCCAGTTAGTATGTAAAAGTCTTTAGTTGAATAAGTTCCAAAAAGGGGCCTAATGTTGCCAATTAATCATTGTATTCTTCAGGCAAGAGACTTCATGAGCATATTAAGCACACAGGTTCTTTGGTGGCTGGTTATAGATGAGATATGCCAGATATTAAGGCACGCACATTAAATTTCCGTATAATCTTATTATGATTATCAGTAAGGTAGCTAAATAAAATATTTGGTAGTGCACGGTTTTTAAAATGTTTTGTTGAAATAATTACATAAGCTAAGTCACAAATCTTGTGCAACTGAGCTAAAATGAACCACTGGGTAAGAACATCTATAATAAATCCATAGCCTATGTTTTGTACGCACACAAGATGATTAATTAAGAAAGTTCTTCGTGTTTTTGTGGGCTGTAAAAGCCAATGAGTTAACTCTGAGTTTAAAAACCAATATTTATAAGTGTAAACTTATTCCATTCGAGTCCACAAAAAGAGAATGTTTCTTCATATTGAATTATCTCCGCCTATATTAATCTTTTGCCCAAGCACAAAATAACACTTAATTTCTACATTTACTCTCCTTTAATAGTCTGAAGCAAAGGATGCTGGGAAAATGAAATCTGCCTTATTCAGTAGTATTTGCAAAAAAATCTTGTTTCATTTGGTAAAATCGATGGTTGGGTTTTACAACATGTTAGTGCTATGTTATGATTTATTAGTCTTAAAACTAGAGATGCAACAATATGAAAATCTAATGAATCGTCATGGCCAATAATTAAATTGGAGAATAGGAGAAACAATCATGCACAAAATAAATATTTAAATAAATGTATAAATATTACATTATAAATTATGTACTATAAATTAGTTTTGAATGTTTCATTAAATATTATAAATACTATATTAAATAAAATCTACAATCCTTTTTACCATTATAATACCATAATCTTGTGCATCCGTAGCTGGAGCTTTTGTTTAGTTTTGTTCGAAAAGTTTGCAGTGACCTTCAGACATACTTTCACATTACTGTCCCTGTCAGAATCAGTTGTTCCTCTACACTGGCACTTGTAGTAGAAGCATTGACTTTTAAATGACAGCTCAGAGTGCAGAGGTTTTGCTGAACGTGTTTGGAGATTATCTTTAAATCATTGTAACTACAGTGATTCGTTCCACCGTAGGAGTCATTTGACATTGTGACTCTGAATATCAGCGGAAGCACTTATTTTATTTATAAGTACTGTGATTAAGGACAGATGGATGTGTAAATAACAAGAACATTTCATTTTCCATTTTAAAAGGTGCCCACTGTTTTAAAATCAGTGAATTGAAAATGTCAAGAAATATGAGATGACAAATTACATTTCTTTATTATATTTCAAAGCATTCTGTTTTGAATAAAAAAAAAAAAAAAAAACTTAATGACTGAATGAATGCTGTCTGATTCTTTGGTAACTGTGAGACGTGGGAGTAAAATACAATCAGTATAGAAATATGAGGACATATGCTTACAATACATAATTCAGACCACTTATCCATCGCAAAAGCTTTCAGCTCTTTAACCAAGTTTGACTTGTCATAAAGATTTTTCGTGACTGTCAGCTCCTCAGACCGACTCATCTCAAATCATTAATTCTGTCACATGTCTAGGTTCTGTCATATAACACGATTTTGTTTTGTTCCAGTTTCTTTCTAATTAGGTTTTTGCCCCTGGATCTCAGGATATAAGAAAGAGGTGATCTGTTTAATAAAGATGTAGCAGAATCTGATTTACCCGCATTTCCTATCTTCAGCATGTCAACTTCTCCCTGGAGATACACCACCCGATGTCTTCGAGTCTTTGAACCAGACTCATCCTCCAGAAGATGCTCAGGGTTTTTCAGTTCCTTTGGGCTGAAAACAGAGCGAAATTATTTTTGGAAGATAAACTGACAATACCAGAATGCCTTGAGGATGACAAATGCTTGCAGGCAGGTGTCTCCCTAAATATTCACAGCTTTGAGAAAACGCCTGACGTTTGCTTGTGTTCTGTCTCCTTAGACTGTCACTATAACAGGCTTCTGTCTCGTCATTGGAGTTGGCCTTCTCATCGAGAGCATTCAGCTCCTCTTTTACCGAAATTAAATGTTTATAGAACTACAATGTCTACAAAAAAATAAATAAATCCGACCTTAAGCTGCTGCATCGGTGTTTGCTTTTGTCCACCACTGGAATGAATAATATCACACGAGAACTTCGCCTCAGGCTAGTTCACCTCAGATGGCAGGTTCACAGTTTGCTGTCGCTAGAGACCTCACATGGACGGGCCACACAGCCGGCATGTTCACTGTCTGACTCTAGATTTGAAGCAGATTGGAAAGAACAGCTTGAAAGAGAGTAATCTAATGGAACAGTATGTCACAGTCTATTAGCATAAAAGTATGATAGTGCAGGTTGCATTATACTTCGCTGAGCTGCCGAGTTGTCTTTTAGTGCTGCGGGGCTTTGCTGGAGTATTTGAATTGTGTTCTATTACTGGTACATTTATTCTACCTTAATATTTGTTGAATCTTCACTGGTACCTTGTTAAAGAGTTTCATGCATTTTGGTTCCTGGGGGCTTTCGCGTTTATGGTAAGATCCATCATTGCTGCCTGAACTTTGATAGTGTTGGACCTGATCCTCGGGGCATCTGTTCTCAGCCGAAATTTTAAGCTCTTAAAACATTTTTTTTAAGTGTTCTCCCTCAAGCAAACTCAACATCCTTCACTTGCACTCGTCCAGTGCCTTTTCTCACTTACGGTTAGTCTTTTATCCTGAATGTAATGTAAACGAATTGACTAATTTCAATAGACTGAACCACAAAACGATTTTTGCAATTTCTCAAGAGAACTGCTGCTTGCCTAACTATTTTTTTTTAGACTACTGTTAAACTAAAAGTTTGGGGTCAGTACGATTGTTTTTTTTTAACGTAAATTTTTATTCAGCAAGGATGCATTAAATTGATTAAAAGTGACAGTGAAGGCATTTTATAATGATTATAATAAATAAAAAAATGCAGTTCTTTTGAAAGTTCTGTTCATCAAAGAATCCTAAAGAAAAGAAAAAAAAATCACGGTTTCCACAAAAATATTATGCAGCAGCACTGTTTTCAACACTAAATATAATAATAAATGTTTTCAAAAACACCAAATTAGCGTATAATAATGGTTTATGAAGGATCATGTGACAATGAAGACTGAAGTAACTTCTTTCCTACCATGTTAAATTTTAGGACCAAATAAAACATTCCAAACAAAACCATACATAAAAAATCCATATAAAACCTAAATAGTACATAAAAATAACAGTAACCTTTTTAATGACAGTTTTTCATTAATATTAGTATGTTAATATCAATAATATTAGTATTATTTGTATATATTATTGATTTTTTTTTTTTTTTTTTTTTTATTTTTTTACCCATCTATCTTCCTGGTCTTATAATACCTTGAAGTGTCTATTAGGGTTTTACATAAAATCAACAACAACAACGTGTCAATTAGGTACTTTTATTTATTGTTTTATGATGGGAAATTGTAGCAAACAGTTATAAGCAGAATACATTAATGAATGACAACTGACATAGAAGATAAATAAATGCAAAAAAAAAAAAAAAAAAAGGAGTAAAACAAAATAGAACATAAAATAGTGTATTGAAGACCAAGCTCCAGTAAAATATCTTCACAATCCTCTATGCTTTTAAGTTAATCATTATCTGTATTTTGGTGTGACTGAATGGCAGTTTCTCTCTGCAGGTGAGGTTCCAGGATGTGACAGCATCTGAAATGCACAACTGAGTTTAGATATACAATGTGTTTCCTTTCATTTGTTTATGTAAAACAATTGTAGTATGTAGTATGTGATGCCAAAAGTAGTATGTGAGCACTTCACAATGTTAAAAGGAAAAATTAATATAAAGTCATGGGATAGCTGGGTATGTTTATGCATAAACCCTAGCAATAAAAATATCTAACAAAATGGACCATAAATTTAATATCTTTGTTACTTAACGTTACTAAGTGAAGAAGAGGAGAATATCTTTAACTGAATAGAGCTGGTCACATTTACATGTTCTCTTGAACTAAAAAAATACAAAATACATAGAAAAACCAATTAGCAATTGAAAGTTATAATTTATAGACATTTTAAGAAAGAAATCATTTACATGTTGAGAGTGTGTTGACAGTCTGTGTAGTTGGATCACTGAACTCCAGAAAATCAGTAATGAGCTGCTTTGAAAGTTACAGATTCGAAAAACAAAAGAGAGGGAACAAAGAACCCTAAACACAAAGAACCATTTCAGCATAAAAGAGTTCTTCAGAATGCTATGGTTCTAAATAAAACCTTTACTGCATGTAAAAAACCTTTAAAGAACCATCTTTTTTGGTAAACAATACTATGGACCTTATAGTAAGGTCCATGGTAGTATTGTTATTGTTTACCAAAAGTAAAACTATTAAAAAATATTTCCACTAATTGTAACAAAGCTGAAATAAAATATAAATATTAGAGGAACAATTAAATAAAAACTTAAATAATTATAATTATTAGTTAGTTAGTACTAGTTCAAGTACTTCATTACAAAAAGTAAAACTGAAATAAACAAAAATACAGCTAGACAGATTAAAAAAAAAAAAAAAAAACTAATAAAATGACGTAAAAAAAGGTGTAACTGATTAAACTGATTACACGGAATTGATTAAAATATTAAGAAATACTATAATAGTACATACACTAAAATATCACTGGTTTATAGCATATAATAATAGTAATACACTTTTCCCTCCATAACTTACACGAATAATGTATTATTTTATGTCCATAGCTCAAACATATTTAGCGTGTTTGTGTCGGGAGAGAGAGAGAGAGAGATTTAAAAATGATGGCACAGAATGAGTACTCGCCTACACTTTCTTCAGCTTTTCCATTTTCCACAGTTTGATTTTAACCTTTGAATCATTCAGCTGTGCAGTGTGGTCAGCCAGCTGGCTCTCTCTGACCCACCAGCTTGGGTCCAGACCTCACACCTTTGTCCTCTGACCTGGCCGGCCCCTTTGCTGCACCACCTGCCCCACTATCATGGACTGCTGCCACGGCCCTCCGCCTGTCCAACTTCCAATGACGCATCTATCTTACTTGGCTTTCTAGAAACTTCCCCTTGAGTCATTATTAGCCTTTTGACCCTCATCTTCGGCCCAGGTGTTGGTTTTGTTCCTTGATGCTTCTGAAGAAATTCATCTTGAAATCTGGTTTAATGGCTTTGTTTTTGTTTCTGCTAACTTTTGAAATGGTACCAGACGAGTTGGCATAAAATACTCTCACTATTAAAGGTACGGTCCAGATCCCACAGCGCACAGCAACTCCTCATTTTCCGACCAGATGGATGATCATCTAGAAAGAGTGACAAGAGGGTCACCTCTCATTTTTACAATACACCCTTTATTAGTATTCAAAGTGTCATTTCATACAGTGGCCTTAAAAGTATTTGGATATTTTGGCTACATTTAAAAATGTAGGAGTTTTATTGAGTCTGATCAAAATCTCCTTTTTTTTTGGTGTCAAGGTGACTTTTTTTTTTTTTTTTTTAGATTGCAAGTTTATGCATGAAATATTTAGCTTTAAGTGCCTTTTTTATTTTCAAATGAATGCCACTTGAGTTGATATGTTATCTAAGGAAAATGTTTTAGTGTGGTTTAAGAGTCCAGATATGTTTTGGAGCCACATTCCTCTCATGGCTACACTCTCTGACAGTTTTAAATACAACTTTTCAATGTCAGAGTTTTGTATGAGAGGCTTTTATGTTGTTGTTTGGATAGTATATTTCTTTCTTTCTCTCCATCTGTTTCATTCTGGTCACACCTTTCCAAAAATTTTAGTTAGTTGTTTCTTTACACTGTTTCTGTTATCCTCTTTTTTTATTTGCTTATTTTTAGTTAATTTGTTGTGCCCCTACACTGTTTCTGGTCTCTATTTATTTATTTTTAGTTAGTTAGTTAGCAGTGCCTAGTCTCTATTTATGTTCAGTTAGTTAGTTAGTTGTGCACCTGCACTGTTCTGGGGCGCATTTTCCAAAAGCATCTATGGTCGCAAGTTCTGTTGTTACAGAGTTCAGTGGAACTAACAACCATTGTTAGCTAACAATGGTTTTGGGAAATGCACCCCAGAACAGTGACTAAACATAAATAGAAACTAGGCACAAGTTTACCAAATAAGCCAGGCTTATTTCAGTTAGTCTGACTTATTTTGAACTAAATCAACTGACAATACGTCAGAACAAAAAAAAAAAACCCTTATTATTTAAAAAACTTGTTTTATGAAACAGGCCCCTGGGCTGCATTTCCCAAAAGCTTTGTAAGCTTAAGTACACTGTGGAACCATTGAAACCAGTGGAGCTATGATCAACTTAGGCTTTCAATGCTTTTCGGAAACACAGCCCAGAACAGTGCAGGGACACAACTAACTAACTAACTAAAACATAACATTGTTATTACCACTAACTCTCACATATACTATTGCTCCAAAAAAGGTCACTGACACGCACGGGTATACCTCTTCCCGTCATGGCTATCTGTCGCGCTGGTCGTGATTGACCATTTGTTTGTCGGACGTAGCAACAGTAACTAAGGGGGGCGGGGCTCGGCGAAAGGCTAATTATTTGATTTTATTATCAGTCAAAAAATAAAAGTATACAGAAAATGCAACTTCAATCAAATAAATAAAAGGCTACAACCAACTGTAACCAACGGAGTTTTTTTTTTTTTTTAAGATATATTAAGCCATTTTAACACAGCTGCTGCTTGCGCATTCAGGTGATCAGCAGTTTCTAGCCATGCAGCCTTTCTCTCGGGTTTTATGACAGCTGTACCTTTTATGGTTATTAGTAGAACATTAAAACATTACAAGCTAAAATGGCTCTTTAAAGCATTAAAAACACTAAATTAAAAGTTAAAATCACTGAATTAAAAATGAAAATAAATAATAGAAATCAGACTACATATTAACTGATAAGAGGAATACACATTTAACACTTTGAACTAGTAATTAGGGCTGTATAAGCCAGCTTACATTTGATTTACAATTACTGCTGTGATAAATACACTTATATGTAGGATAAAATTCTACACGTGTCACATTTAATGTCCAACAACAAATATTTTAGCAGAATGAATATTTTACTCAGAATTATTGCTCTACTATTCTGTTGTGCTCTGTTTGTTTAGTGTGCATGCGTGCAGCAGCACTTGTTCACTTGCGTAAGCCTCACCCACTCCTGACAGCAAAATGGATATATTTGCATGACTTTGTAACATTTACTGATGAAAAATATACCTGTGACGTGTCAGTTATGCACAGAGGAAAACACAATGTCTCAAACGCATTAAACAGCACAAATATTCGCTGTTTGCCATGGTGGATCGATTTGATCCATGATTGACATTAAGGGCTGCTGAAGAATAAGCGTGCACATCAGATTATCCTGACTCATTGAACCTGGATTGAATTAGGGAGGTAGCGTGAATTTAAAGGTTTAGTTCACCCAAAAAAAGAAAATTCTGTCATTAATTACTCACCCTCATGTCGTTCCAAACCTGTAAGACCTTTGTTCCTCTTCGGAACTCAAATTAAGATATTTTCAGTGAATTCCGAGAGCTCTCTGACCCTCCCAGCAAAGATCCTAACACAATCAAGGCTCAGAAGCAAGGACATCTTTAAAATGATCCACGTGACATTCATTACAGTTCAACCTTAATTTTACAAAGCTACAAAAATACTTTTTGTGCACAAAGAAAACAAAAATAACAACTTTATTCAACAATTCGTCTCCTCCGTCTCATCAACCTATAGCACCATTTTGGAGAGTATCACATACATAAACAACGTATGCTGTTTTGTATCAGCAGTACTGTACGCTGATACATTGTTTACGTTGTTTACACTTTGATCTGAACGTAAACAACGTATCCGCATAGATACGTTGCAGACATTGTATGCCCTTACACTGTTCTGGCCTCCTTTCCATTTTATTTATTTGTTTATAGTTTAAAGTTAGTTAGTTGTGCTTTCTGGCCTCCTCTTTATTTATTTATTAATTTTGCTCAGTCCCTATACAGTGCTCCTGGCCTCCTCTTTCCTAATGTTTGGTTTTGTTTGTTTGATTGCTTTTAGTTCACTGTCCCCCTTTATTGCTTCTGGCCTCATTGCCTTCCTTTCTTTTAGTGTGAGCAACTTTTCTTTTCTTTTCTTTTCTTTTCTTTTCTTTTCTTTTCTTTTCTTTTCTATTAACACACACATGTGTATGTATATATATATATATATAACTGTAGAATTTTCTGTGGTTGATTGTTTATATATATATATATATAACTGTAGAATTTTCTGTGGTTGATTGTTTTTGGGATGCTGAGGGCAGTCTGACCTCTTTCTATCTGTGATGTGACAGTCCCACTGATGCTCCTGTCACACTTGTGATAAGATGACTCACACTGCAGTCTGAAGCTCTGATAGTCTGCATAATACAAATAATGTCCCAATAAAAGTCTGTTTTCCTTCTTTTTGGGCTGCCCTGGATAAATAAGTATGTAATATACTGTTTATCTGAACACAAAGGATACACAGAGGGATGGCCGCCTCGTCCACCTGATGCCTACTGCTCACATTCACCTGCAGTATTCAAGCCCAAAATTTTAGCTGAAATATCATAAAAGATAGAACTAAACTACTCTCAGAAACCTCTCCTAGGAGTGTATAACAAATAACAAACAATGGCAACAGAACACAGGGTCACAGGTCTGTGCTTTTCAAATATTGAAGTCCATGGTGTTTTATTTATGTTTATGTTTTTTTTTTTTGACAGACCTGTTTAAAGAGTCCCACATTGCACAAGCTTGGAAATATGGTTTGATAATGGCTGTAAGCAGCATGGGGCAAGTCTGTTGGTTGCTAACATGAGCCTGATCGTGCCAATGCCAGCTATGGGAAACTAGAGACTTGAGAAAGAAAACACACATTATGTGACAAATTCTTGAGGAGCAGAATTTTGGATCTGGAGGGACTGTCGCAGATTTTGGCAGGAACACGAAGGGTGAGTTGGAGGGATGAGGGCAAATATCATTAATAATTGTGTTCTGTGGCTGTAAAGGTAGTAACTGAGCAAACCATATTTTCTCATGTAATATTAAAGAAGTTTGTTTAACAGAACTGAAAGGAGCCTAAAACCATTTCATCTAGTGATTAATGTTGGAGTTTGCTCCTCAAGGAAGTAATTTCCCATTATACTGTTCACTGAGATCTTTTTATTTAATGTTCTAACTGTTTTGTTTGAATGCAGCTTATTTTACAAAAACAAGCTGCAGTGCGGTTAAGCTGTGGCCTAGCGGTTAGTGTGTGGACAACATGTTTTGAGGTTACAAGGTTAAGGCTCGTTCACACCAAGAATGAAAGGAATATTAGCAGTAACAGGCGGTAGCATTCTGTTTGTTAAGAATGTGCACTGCAGTTTTGTCAAGTAAATTCTGAGACTTTAAATGTTTGTTGTTAAACAGCTGTAAAAACGCTGTCTGAAAGTAATTTCAACTACACTGAACAAAATTATAAACGCAACACTTTTGTTTTTGCCCCCATTTTTCATGAGCTGAACTCAAAGATCTAAGACTTTTTCCATGTACACAAAAGGCCTATTTCTCTCAAATACGGTTCACAAATCTGTCTAAATCTGTGTTAGTGAGCACTTCTCCTCTGCCGAGATAATCAATCCACCTCACAGGTGTGGCATATCAAGATGCTGATTAGACAGCATGATTATTGCACAGGTTTGCATTAGACTGGCCACAATAAAAGGCCACTCTAAAATGTGCAGTTTTACTGTATTTGGGGGTCCGAAAACCAGTCAGTATCTGGTATGACCACCATTTTGCCTCACGCAGTGCAACACATCTCCTTTGCATAAAGTTGATCAGGTTGTTGATTGTGGCCTGTGGAATATTGGTCCACTCCTCTTCAATGGCTGTGTGAAGTTGCTGGATATTGGCAGGAACTGGAACACGCTGTCGTATACGCCAATCCAGAGCATCCCAAACATGCTCAATGGGTGACATGTCCGGTGAGTATGCTGGCTATGCATAATTGGGATGTTTTCAGCTTTCAGGAATTGTGTACAGATCCTTGCAAAATGGGGCCGTGCATTATCATGCTGCAACATGAGGTGATGGTCCTAGATGAATGGCACAACAATGGGCCTCAGGATCTCGTCACAGTATCTCTGTGCATTCAAAATGCCATCAATAAAATACACCTGTGTTCGTTGTCCTTAACATATGCCTCCCCATACCATAACCCCACCACCACCATGGGCCACTCGATCCACAACGCTGACATCAGCAAACCGCTCACCCACACAACGCCATATACGCTGTCTGCCATCTGCCCTGTACAGTGAATACCGGCTCTCCAAAGTGCCAGACGCCATCGAATGTGAGCATTTGCCCACTCAAGTCAGTTACGATGTCGAACTGCAGTCAGGTCAAGACCCCTGAAGAGGACGACAAGCAAGCAGATGAGGTTCCCTGAGACGGTTTCTGACAGTTTGTGCAGAATTTCTTCGGTTATGCAAACTGATTGTTGCAGCAGCTGTCTGGGTGGCTGGTCTCAGACCAGGGGGATCTTGGGGTTGAAGAGGCTGGATGTGGAGGTCCTGGGCTGGTGTGGTTACATGTGGTCTGCGGTTGTGAGGCCGGATGGATGTACTGCAAAATTCTCTGAAACGCCTTTGCAGACAGCTTATGGTAGAGAAATAAACATTCAATTCATGGGCAACAGCTCTGGTGGACATTCCTGCAGTCAGCATGCCAACTGCATGCTCCCTCAAAACTTGCGACATCTGTGGAATTGTGCTGTATGATAAAACTGCACATTTTAGAGTGGCCTTTTATTGTGGCCAGCCTAAGGCACTCCTGTGCAATAATCATGCTATCTAATCAGCATCTTGTTATGCCACACCTGTGAGGTGGATGGATAGGAGAAGTGCTCATTAACACAGATTTAGACAGATTTGTGAACAATATTTAAGATAAATAGGCCTTTTGTGTACATAGAAAAAGTCTTAGATCTTTGAGTTCAGCTTATGAAAAATGGGGGCAAAACAAAAGTGTTGTTTTGTTCAGTGTATATAGTTTTTCTGTGTTGTTATAGTTGTGTTGTGGACTTCTCTATTCTCATAGATTATTAAAATGTTATAGTTATCATTATTATTTTTAGTGTGAACATTTTAAAGAATAGAGTCAAATGGCAAGTAATGGCCTTAAAGGAATAGTTGACCCAAATATGAAAATTTTGCTGAAAGTTCTTTTACCCTCAGGCCATCCAAGATGAGTTTGTTTCTTTATCAGAATAGATTTGGAGAAATTTAACATTTCATCACTTGCTCACCAATGGATCCTCTGCAGTGAATGGGTGCCGTGAAAATGCATCACAATAATCCACAAGTAATCCACACCACTCCAGTCCACCAGTCATTTGAAGTGAAAAGTTGTGAGTTTGTAAGAAACAAATGTATAATTAAGACATTTTTTTTAACTTTCACTTTTTAACTTTCTCTATCCATAATATTGCATTCTCCAGTGAAAAAGCCAGTTCATCCGAGTCAGCTGTTTAAAGGCAAAAACAATCCAAAACAGTCCTAAACAAATATGCACCAGATTAATATTTTTGTGTGGTTTTGTTTTTGAATACTTTTTTTTTCTTTCAGAATTCACCTATTGAGCTTGACAAGGCCAATATCAAATATACATACAATGAAATACTGATAATAACCCATGTTATTATTATTATTGATTTTGACATAATAATGCTAACTCATATGATGCCAACTTTTTTTTTTTTCAGGTGGAAATGTCACAGCACAATGGTGTTGAAGAGAACAAAGAAAAATGCATTTTAGACAACAAAATATAGTGCAAATATTCCATAAATAGATAGACATTAAATTAGAATATAAATTACTTAAATATTTTACATGAATATAACATTCTAATATTATTTAATAATAATAATAATAATAATAATAATAATAATAATAATAATAATTTAACATTTATTATTACTTCAATTAGTCAAATTAAAATTTTGGTAGAATTATTATTATTATTTTTAAATTAATATAACCATTTAAATATGATGGTATGAATAACAACATGTAAATGGACTAATATACAGATTACAATATAGAAACGTACTAATTATATAAAAGATTACTCATTTTAAGTTTCAAACTGTTCCATCGCACACTAACACAGCATCATATCTTACAACGCTACACAGCACTACATACGGCTAGGTTTTGGGGTGATAAAAATGTCTTCATATGAAAAACTGTAACTGACATGCCTGTGGTTTCAACATAGACATATTTTTTTCATCATTTTTGTGTAAATAACAGAAGACTGCACTGTCACTGACAATCCCCGTCTGCTGTCTCTCCGGTAGACATCCTGTAGAGCTGCACATCTCATCAAGTGCTTAATCACACAAGAGCGACATAACAGATCTAAGACTCTAATAATCTAGCATGACGGTGTCAAATACAATATTAAGTATAATAATCAGCGCTAAATAGATATCTAGTATTTGTGAATGATTCTCAGCCAGTTACCTGGAATTATTCTTTTATTTACATGTCAGAACATTAATTAGAGCATCTCTGATCCAGGCTTATTGTAGTAATTTGTTCTTTTTTAGCCATTAAACCTACAAGCAAAGTTTCCTGCTTATCTAGGGGACTCCAGGTTAACTTTGATTGGTTCTCCAGGGCTTTCTGACCAACTGCCTGCAGCTTAATGATGAAACTGTATTTGTTAAATTAGATGGTAGAACAAAAGTATTGAACTGCTGGTGTATATAGATTCACATAATGGAAGCTTAAACCTAAAGCTGTTTTTGTGAAATGCTTTGCTTTAATGTTGTTATTAAAATATATGTTTATTTTTTTTTTAATATAAATGTAAATGCATACTATTTTATTTAAGATACAATAATTAGCAATTTAATTAATAAAATAATAAATATGCTACTGTTCAAAAATTTGTGGTCTGTACATTTATTTAATCAAAATACAGAAAAAACAGTAACAATGTGAATATTATTTAAATTTTTAAAAGTTTTCTGAATTTTCAGCATCTTTACTCCAGTCTTCAGTGTCACATTATCCTTCAGAAATCCTTCTAATATGCTGATTTGATGCTCAAGAAAAACAGTTGTGCTGCTTTTGTGAAAACTGATTCATTTTTTATGATCCTTTGATGTACAAAGTTCAGAAGAACAGCATTTATTTGAAATAGAAATCCTTTGTAACATAAATGCTTTTACTGTCACTTTTGATACAGTTAATGCATCCTTACTGAACAAAAGTACTGATTTCTTTTCCCGAAAAAAAAAAAAAAATCCTCAAAGTTCAAAAGAACAGCAATTATTTGAAATAAAAATCTTTTGTAACATTATAAATGCCTTTACTGTCACTTTTGATCAATTTAATGCATCCTTGCTGAATAAAAGAATTGTTCTTTTCTCAAAAAACCCCAAACTTTTGAATGGTAGCGTATGCATTTTTCTAATTGCTTGGCTGCAAAACAAACAGACAAACAAACATAAGAAAAAAACAACAACTTCCATTTCTTCTTAAACCATCTAAGGTAAAACCCTCCATCAGGATCAACAATGAATATGTGAGCATGCAGACGTTGTGTGTTTGATGCTAAACACCTGAGGTCTGTCTCTTTAGTTCCTGCACTCTAGCTGTCATCTCAATTTCGTCTTGCTGCCTTCCTCTCCATTGAGTTTGACCTCACTTCAAGAGATTTCAATAGCAGTGTGTGTGAGCTAAAGACTCCCAGCACATGTGTCGTTCGGAAACCAAACAGACAAGCACAAACGCAGGAATTCAGAGCTTGAGCTGACCTCCCAATTACCTGCCTTGGCTTTCTTAAGCTCTTACAATGAGCTCCACCGCTGGAGATCTGTGTACTCGCCCTAATGAGGAAAAGGGAGACAAAAGCAGATCTCCTGGGAATTATGCAGTCCTTCTATATTTTAGGCAAATGACTCAGGTAATTACAGAGCTTGGGGGAATATGCCATCCTCATTAAACATGAATGAGTAGAATCAGGCCTCTGCTGCTACTGTATACAATTTCTAACATACATTTATCTGGATACTTCAGTTGTGGTTGTTTATTTTAAAAACTTGAATTGCTTTTTTATATATATTTGTATTACAATTAGCTATTTATGATTACTATCGTAAAATAAAAGTTCCAAAGGAAGGTTTTATTAGCGAAGGCATAGGAGGAAGCCATTAGAGAACCTTCCAGTGAACAGTTCTTAAAAGAAGCATGTTTCTTTACCAACAGCATAACACTAACAAGAAAATACTAAGAAACAGCTGGAAAAAAAATGTCCCAGTATCTGTAACAAGAGTGTCTCACTAAGGTCCTTGCCAACTCATCAGACCCAATTATGTTTTCTTGGGCACCATTTTACGTTCATCATACTGAACTTAAATTTACAGTAAGAATATGTATATTTCATTAACTGAAATTATACAACAAATTACTAAAATCTGTATATTACCTTTATCTGTTAATATAATCTGTCTTTAAACATTAACTTAACAAAGCAAATCCCTAATGTTTGTACCCTAATGTAGTAAGAAAGAAGAAGAAGAAATTTCAGTGAAAAACCATGCAAAGTGTCAACACAGGGAATTCTAGGAATGTCAGTTTATGGGTTTCCACTGTAAATTATAGGATGGCTTGCTCTTTTTCACTTCAGAATCAGAATCAGAAGAGATTTATTACCAAGTATGTTTACACACACAAGGAATTTGACTTGACGACGGGAGCTTCCAGTGCAGAAGAAAGTGCAGATATAGTGCAAACACTGTAGGGATGGAATATAACACTAATATAATAATAATAAAAAAAAAACAGAAATAAATAATGCACTGTATACAGAATAGAAGTAGAAAATATTGTATACAGATGTGTTATAAGTGTGCAGATATGTTATTCACAAAGTGTGCAGTTTACAAGTGTACAAATTTTGGTTTTAGTGTATTTATACAATTATTTTTGATACTGTAGGCACTAAGCCAGACCTTAACTTAAAGTCTAAACTTAACTCAAGTTAAGTCCATGTTATTACCTGATATTACTCGGTACTTTTTAAAATGCATGTACTGTAAAATAAAGGTTCATTTTAACATTTGCACATTTTTTTATATATAGTACTATAGTATTCTTTACAGTACATTAAAAGACGATCCCTTAAAAATAAATGTGCTGATACCTTGGTTTAATGATGATATCATAAGATAATAATATGATATACAGTATTTGAAACTACTATCATTTACAAAAAAGTAACATGCTACCAGGGTATTATGAATTTCAGTACCATTTCAATGTATCAAATTATTACCATTTGATACTATCACTATACCTGCCACAGGGTTTTTTTTTTTTTTTTTTTTAAGTGATTGTACTGAAATAAACGTGCTATGGCACTCCACAGTACTAAAATACCATAGTACATGACCAAAAATCATCACAGTACCATGGTATGGTTTTGTAAGTGATGTAAATTTCATGGTACATGAATATGGTAATTATGCACTACCATTTTATTAACATGTAATACCATGATGGTCCTGTACCTTTTTTTGTAATGAAGGCAAAATATGACTGTATCCATCACTTATTAACAAGTTAATGATTAGCTGCTAACCCTCTGAACTCAGCTCAACCAGCTAGTTTCCACAGCCTGTTATGTTGTTTTTCACACAGACCCTCAGTGGAATTACAATTCATAGAGTCTCTGGTTCCAGGGCCCGGCTTGCCATCAAGATTTAAGGCTTATCACAGCTTCAAGATTTGAGAACAAATAAGCGGCACTCCAATTCAACAAACAGCTCGTTAGTCTGGCTTATTAATATGACTTGCTGAACTTACAGACTTAGCAATTAGGCTACTGCTTGTATTATATATATATATATTTTTTTCATATATATATTTTTTTATATTACCTTTGATCAAATTTTCAATATTTTAGTCCTCTGCCAGACACAATTTACTAAAAATGCCAACTCATTGGCCACTAGAGGACACTGGAGAGCTGAGAGAGAATTTCAGTTTGATGATCATGAACCTCTGCATCAAAGGCACACACACACACACACACACACACACACACACACACACACACACACACACACACATTTATATATATACACACATACATAAAATATAGTGGTTCATATTATGAGTGCATGTATGAGCTTGTATTTTTCTACTGTGATGTTTTCAGTTCAGTCGGCCTCATTTGTATATCCTCATGAAAGAGAGAATAAAGCAATGTCAAGATGCTTTATCAAAACTGGTAAAGCCAGGCAAATGTACACTTTCACATTCATATCTTGTCTTTTATTGGTCTGAATTCAATGGACGTGTCTGTGCTGTCACACCAGTGGATGGTTGTAGAGAAACAGTAGCTTTTGTTGTTTGGGCGAGTATGCAGTCTGAGAGCACAAAAAGACTCTTTCATCCTCCTCTGTCCTGTCATGAGCTGTTTGTGTGTGATGCAGTAAACAGAAGTGAATAACAGAGTATGTTTTACCTGTGCTCGCGCTCGGTTTCTTTACCTCAGCTTTGAGCTCATACGGTGCGGACGTCTGTTTTTCTGTCTGAATGTGTGAGTAGAGTTGTTTTTGACTCACAGGGCTTATAGACCTGGAGTCTGGGCTGTGATATGAGTTAGAAAAATTATAATTGTGGCAATTAAACTATATCACAAATAAGAGAGCAGTTATACAAGAACAAGGCTGTTCCTATGATTTATAATCACTTAGAAAAGTCTGATTTTACATGCTAAAAGTAAATTTGGGCATCACAACATTATATTACAGTATGTACATTAACATTTAACATAACATTAGTTATAATCAGTATTTTAAAGATTAATTAAGATGACAACAAGTGTGAAATAAGTGTGAATTTGAAGTGGATCAAAAAAGTTCATCAAAGTTGTCCTAAGATAAGAATGCATTTTGGTTTTAGGTTTTAGGACAACTTTGATGAAAGGTTTTGATCCACTTCAAATGTTGGCTACTGTAAAACTGCTTTACATTCAGTACTGTCTTCGTGCAACATCATTGCGTTTCTGTAGATTTATGCTGTAAATCTAAAATGTAGTCTGTGTAATCATGTTTGAAATGTAGAAAGGGAAAGTGGAAGAGACAAAACTAGATTTGTATATTTTCTGAAGAAAGCAGGAGTGCTGCTTTCCATGCAAATGTTGCTGCATGGTGTTAGGTGTTCTGAATGCTTGCAGGAGTGTTGCTGTGCGGTTGCTAAGGTGTTTTCTGAAAGGCATATAGTGCATTGTTCAGCTGTTGCTAGGGTTTTGGTAGTAAATGTAGTATTATATACAGTATTTTATATATATATATATATATATATATATAGATATATATAGACACTTTGGATAAAATCATCTGCTAAATTCATAAAATGTAAATTATTTTATATATTATTATTTTTTTTTTTTTTAATTAAAATATATTTCCCCAAGCCACATTAGGGATTGCATAAATAATTCAACATATCATATATTTAATTGTTTTTGAAAGAAGTCTCTTATGCTCACCCAGGCTGCATTTATTTGATCAAAAATACAGTAAAACAGTAATATCTTGAAATATTAATACAATTTAAAATAACGGTTTTCTATTTGAATATATGTTAAAATTTAATTGATTCCTGTGATGGTAAAGCTGAATTTTCACACACAGTCTTCAGTGTCACATGATCCTTCAGAAATCATTCTAATATGCTGACTTGCTGCTCAAGAAACATTTCTTCTTATTATCACTGCTGAAAACCATGATACTTTTTTTTTTAGGATATTTAGATGAATAGTAAGTTTAAAAGAATAGCATTTTAGCTGAAATAGGAAATTTTTGTAACATCATCAATATCTTTACGGCCATTTTTGATAAATTATTTTGTTTTGAAAAGTAATGTATACCATAGTCAATAAAATGGTTTCAAAAAATTCAGAAATTTTGTGACTTCAGATCTGTTTCATATGCTCTTAAAATCTGAATCTGAAATTATTTATGCTTGTAGCACAAATGGTGTGGGATGAGCTATGCTCAAAATTTTTATATTTGGGATTTGAGATTTGTTTAAAAACTATGTGCAATCGTAATATTGATGCTTTCCTACCATATGATGTTGATTTTTTCTCTCTCATCTGATTTGGTCTAATGCTCTCTTTCCCTTAATTCAGGCCACAGCAGATTGTAACTTATGACTGACGGCCTCAAGGTCCAATTCGTGCACTTCAACAAAAAAAATTATGACAGAATTAAAAAATAATTATTTTCAAGCGAATGCCTTATTTGTAATGTTTCAGCAGCTCTGAGCTGCTCTCCCACGCTTTCATTCTGCCCTCCAGACCTTGGAGCTCAGTTTACAGCGCTGTAATAACACACACACACGCACACATATTTCAGTGTAAACATCTTATCAAAGCAGAGCCTCATTTCTGTGCTCTCTCATTACCAGCATTCTCCATCTGCATTCACTGACTCGGCTCTTGCTGGAATTCAGTCTGGCCTTTATGACTACGGTGACATTGACATCAATTAAATTAAAGTATGTACCCAGCAAAATGAAATGAGACTACAGTGTTGTCGTTCAATTAAAACCCATCTTAATGGTAAGAGGCAGGAAGGTGAGAAAATAAACTCGAGGGGAGGATAAATGGAGCAAAAATATAAACAGCATGTATATCTTTACTTCACATGTCAAGAGAAGATTCACAACACCCGTTAACAAAGCGGTTAAAGCATTGTTGACCTCGTTACCCCTGAGTTTCCTATTCTCATTCTTCATTTTAATGCATATTCCGAGATATAAATATTTTAGCTGTCAAAGTAGAGATTGTTAAGTGCTACTCTGCTCAAGAACAGGTCGTGTCACTGTATTCACACCTCTGAGCTGCTCAATCTGGGTCCCGGCTCATTCCCGCTGCTCCCAGGTCACTTTCTCACCGACTTCCTGTCAGGTATCCAGCTGGTGTCACTTCTGAATTCGAGTCACTAGGCTCTATAATCTGTTCCACAGTCTTGTTTGTCGGCTGTCGGATCACGGCCCTCTACCTGGTGTCTGCTGGGCCTCCAGTGCCACCGCTCTGGCTCCGGTCAACGGCAGGTCAGATATGACCGCAGTTCCCAGCTGAGGCATGATAGCTCGTCTTAGCCAGGGATTGAAAAATCTCTTTTCCACATCTCTCTCCACAGACCCATCATCATTATCCAAAAAACCCCCCTTCATCACTTCATCATTTCCCCCCTGTGTACTGACATAGAGTCAGTAAGATCCTCATATAAAAACGGCCACCAGTTGTTCCAATAGAGCTCATTTACTTTCATTATATGGACAAAAACAGTGAAATAATCTTTCAAAATATTTCCTTTTTGGGTTCCACAGATGGAAGAAAGTTAGAAGGTTGGGAACGATATGAGGGTGAGTAAATGATTATAATATTTTCATTTTAGGCTAAACTAATTCTTTAGGTATAATTGGTGTCAACTTAATAAAATATTGCATAATTAAATTTAAATTACATATAAACACATATACACACATATAATAATATAATATAAGGCTAACATTAAACAATAATAATAACAATAATAATAATACTATTTACTATTATTACAACTGCTTTAGAACAATAATTATTGTTCTATGTTTCGATTTATACACCTAATAGTTCCCTCTTTTTATTTATTCTTTTTTATTTAGCTTTTATGAATATGACTAACATCCCCCTCACAAATAAAATAAAATACATAAATAATATAATATATTGAAATAATAAAAAATTATATAATATGAAATAAAATAGATAAAAACAACATACACATCTAATATTTCTCCAATAGTGTTAAAAAAATAAATAATAATAAAACATATGTTGACAGTGTAATGCAAATGGAAATATTTAGGAATGTTACAAATAAATATTTATATAATATTTTAAGAATTGGTTTTGGCTTTACTACAATGACAACAAAACAAAACATCCAGTTATATATTTTCATGTTTATCTCTATAATATCACACATTATCTGTAATTTTCTCACACCATAAAAATGGGTCTTTATGCATGAGTATATGTAGCTGCTGTTAAATAATAATAACAAAAGGATAACTCATATCGGCGGTGGACATCCAACATTTTGAAAACCCCTGCTATAGAAAACGTACAATATTATAAGACTCCATGAGTCTCCATTTGCCCTCCATTGAATCTAACGGGTGAATAGAAGAAACATTCGCGACGTCACGTTTGATATGAAAAGGTCTCCCATGTTGCTATATTTGAGATAATTGTCCCCTGCTGTGGTTTAAACAGTGTGTTTGAGAATAAGATCATTTTATATTAACAAATTTCACTCTGTTCAACCAACCTGTTTGTTTCTGTCTCTCTGTGGAAAAAAACAAACATGTTTTTTGTTGGCAGCCATCTGTGGAGTGTGCCTGTACCTTATCTCTCACCTGCAAGCTTCCCAATAAGGAATATATGAGCACGACAGCAAGATTTATCTGACTCTTTCCACATTCAAATTCAGTAACATGATCCCTGGCTGTGAAATCAAATATCATAGGTGATAATAGGCTTTTTTATAGACACTAGTTTTGCTGCTGCAAGAACATGCAAAACTCTCTAGGCCTTACATGCAAAATAACTCCAGCAAGGAAACCAGCATGCATTCATATAAATTTTGTGTGTATGACTTTGTGGAATATAGCTCTGTGCTGCTGCATGTAAATAGACTCTGCATTTGCATGAGTCGAGGCTGTTCAAACAAATCACATACATAATTAGAAAGGCTGATATCAGTGTGAGGGACGAACATTTGGCTTGATTTATTGAACAAACAGAACTCAGGAAATTTGAGGACATTTATTCTTTTCCGAACAGCATGATGAAACGCAAGTGCCTGTGACAGTTGTTAAAATAGAAAATTAAATAAGGATATGAAGCGCTGAAAGTTTGAGAACCCTTCAAAATGTTCTGTATTACGCAAAGAGAGTTGATTGTCGGCTGCGTCCTGACAAGAGGGTATGAGTGAAGAAATAACACCAAAATAAAACATGCTTTCATGTATATTCATGGCTTTGTCTGTCCAATATTTATGGATTTTGTTGGATAAAAGAGTGTAAAGTTTCCTGGTGCACTACAAAATTGGCGTTCTCATAATAATTGCAAGCCGACTGGGTCCAGAGGACTTAAAATGAATGCTTTATGTTGAGATGGGATTCTTTTGAGGTTTTTTCCTGAAGCGCTCTACTTTTTGTCCGCAGTACATTCTTGCAAAAGCGGCTGGTTTTGGCAAACTTCAAATGCTCTGCTCAGAGAGAAAGCTTCCATCTTCATAATCTCATTTTAACACCAGTCATGTTCAGTGCATTGCTGATGATTTATTCATGAACACTGACGTTACCAACAGTAAAGACACCCAAAGATCCTGAGCTGTTGCCTTAAGGTTCTTTGTGACTGCCTAAATTTTGTAACATTCCCTCTGGTGAGATTCAGCAAACAAATAAATCAGTAACACATCGTTTTATTTGATTAATTAGATCTACTTTGGTCATTTACATAACTTAAAGATGATGAAAAAAAAATATAAAAATAAATAAATATAATTACGAATAGGATATGTATGCAAAATACTTAAGTCAAAGCATTAAATACTACTGTATATATATATATATATATATATATATATATATATATATATATATATATATATATATATATACAGGTCCTTCACAAAAAATTAGCATATTGTGATAAAAAGTTCATTATTTTCCATAATGTAATGATAAAAATTAAACTTTCATATATTTTAGATTCATTGCACACCAACTGAAATATTTCAGGTCTTTTATTGTTTTAATACTGATGATTTTGGCATACAGCTCATGAAAACCCCAAATTCCTATCTCAGAAAATTAGCATATTTCATCCCGACCAATAAAAGAAAAGTGTTTTTTAATACAAAAAAAGTCAACCTTCAAATAATTATGTTTCAGTTATGCACTCAATACTTGGTCGGGAATCCTTTTGCAGAAATGACTGCTTCAATGCGGCGTGGCATGGAAGCAATCAGCCTGTGGCACTGCTGAGGTGTTATGGAGGCCCAGGATGCTTCGATAGCGGCCTTAAGCTCATCCAGAGTGTTGGGTGTTTGCGTCTCTCAACTTTCTCTTCACAATATCCCACAGATTCTCTATGGGGTTCAGGTCAGGAGAGTTGGCAGGCCAAATTGAGCACAGTAATACCGTGGTCAGTAAACCATTTACTAGTGGTTTTGGCACTGTGAGCAGGTGCCAGGTCCTGCTGAAAAACAAAATCTTCATCTCCATAAAGCTTTTCAGCAGATGGAAGCATGAAGTGCTCCAAAATCTCCTGATAGCTAGCTGCATTGACCCTGCCCTTGATAAAACACAGTGGACCAACACCAGCAGCTGACATGGCACCCCAGACCATCACTGACTGTGGGTACTTGACACTGGGCTTCAGGCATTTTGGCATTTCCTTCTCCCCAGTCTTCCTCCAGACTCTGGCACCTTGATTTCCGAATAACATGCAAAATTTGCTTTCATCCGAAAAAAGTACTTTGGACCAACTGAGCAACAGTCCAGTGCTGCTTCTCTGTAGCCCAGGTCAGGCGCTTCTGCCGCTGTTTCTGGTTCAAAAGCACACGCCTGTGCACGGGGGCTCTGGGATGTTTTCTACTCCAGACTCAGTCCACTGCTTCCGCAGGTCCCCCAAGGTCTGGAATCGGTCCTTCTCCACAATCTTCCTCAGGGTCCGGTTCACCTCTTCTCGTTGTGCAGCGTTTTTTGCCACACTTTTTCCTTCCAACAGACTTCCCACTGAGGTGCCTTGATACAGCACTCTGGGAACAGCCTATACGTTCAGAAATTTCTTTCTGTGTCTTACCCTCTCGCTTGAGGGTGTCAATGGTGGCCTTCTGGACAGCAGTCAGGTCGGCAGTCTTACCCATGATTGCGGTTTTGAGTAATGAACCAGGCTGGGAGTTTTTAAAAGCCTCAGGAATCTTTTGCAGGTGTTTAGAGTTAATTAGTTGATTCAGATGATTAGGTTAATAACTTGTTTAGAGAACCTTTTCATGATATGCTAATTTTTTGAGATAGGAATTTTGGGTTTTCATGAGCTGTATGCCAAAATCATCAGTATTAAAAACAATAAAATATCTGAAATATTTCAGTTGGTGTGCAATGAATCTAAAATATATGAAAGTTTAATTTTTATCATTACATTATGGAAAATAATGAACTTTTATCACAATATGCTAATTTTTTGAGAAGGACCTGTATATATATATATATATATATACTCATCAACAAGTTCATCAAAGTTGTCTTAAGACAAGAAGTTTTTGTTTATATATGTGTGTGTAAAACATTTTTCTTAAATATATACATGCATGTGTGTGTATTTAAATATACATAATAAATATACACAGTACACACACATAAAGGCTATTATGTAAGTAACAACTTTTAATCGTAACTTTTAATGATTAATTGTGATTAATATATAATAACTTGGGTTATTTGGCAACCCAGTGCTGGGTAAATATTGGCCAGAACACACGCTTGTGTCAACACACTTTACAGACAATTGAGTTTCTACAATATTTAGTAGTAGCTTATCAGTGGTGACTGTCAGTTTATGTACATATGACAAAAAAATGTACAGAAAAATAAAAACAATTAAAGACATAATCAAATAGACGATGAACTAGGGCTGTGCATAAAACAACCACAGACTTGGCAACACTGGTTGGCATTTACTACACAGAGCCGTAATTCACTGACAATCTACACAAAATCGATTTTAAAATCACAGGCGATTCTTTGTCGATTTTAAAAGCGATTTTGTGTAGATTGTCAGTGAACTACGGCTCTGTATAGTAAATGCCGCTCCACCTGAACCAGTGTTGCCAAGTCCGCTGTTGTTTTTCATGTCTATGGGTTGAAGCGACCCCAATACCAATAACGTGATATTTAGCCCCTGAAATGTGAAAATTACCAAGGGAACCCTGCCAAAAATGTGTATTTTAACCCCGGGATGCAATTTTTATTGGGGAACCTCATGGAAATGCGATTGGGCTAGTTTTGGACTAGTTTTGAGAAGCAACTGGGCAGGATTTGTTGTGAAAACCTGGCAACCCTGATCTTAACGCACGTGCTGGAGATGTACTACTAATTACAGAAGCGTCTTTACTGATGAGATGCGCATGAAAATCGCATTCGATTTTTTGCACAGCCCTACGATGAACACTATTAACAGCAATTATTATATGAAGCAATCAAACTTATAGCAAAATTTGGTAGTTATGTATGTTGTTTCAGGGTTGGCATCATCTGAGGTCCTCTGAGGGGTTGGCATCATCTCTTCTCAGGTGTTCTGGATCCAGACTGGAGCTTGTGTAAATCCTAGTTATCACGGGATGTCAATCCTGTGACAGAAACAGAGAAACAAATAGAGACATAATTAGCATACCTGCTGTTCCAACCAAGTAAAATTAATTTGTTTAACCAAAGCTAAGGAATAATAATGTGCATTTGATCAGATATAACTGCAGTCCAAGATTATGAGATGCATTATTTGAATGCCTGGCCAAAGAGATAAGTTTTTAATCTAGATTTAAACAGAGAGAGTGTGTCTGAACGCCGAACATTATCAGGAAGGCTATTCCAGAGTTTGGGAGCCAAATGTGAAAAAGCTCTACCTCCTTTAGTGGACTTTGCTATCCTAGGTACTACCAAAAGTCCAGCGTTTTGTGACCTTAGGGAGCGTGATGGATTGTAGCATGGTAGAAGACTATTTAGGTACGCAAGAGCTAAACCATTAAGGGCCTTGTAGGTAAGTAATAATATTTTGTAACTGATACGGAACTTAATAGGTAGCCAGTGCAGAGATTGTAAAATTGAGGTAATATGTTCATATTTTCTTGATGGTAAGGACTCTAGCTGCTGCATATTGGACTACCTGTAGCTTGTTCAGTGAAGATGCAGGACAACAGTGCATTACAATAGTCCAGTCTAGAGGTCATGAATGCATGAAATAGGGGTGTAACGATTCACTCATTTTATTGATGCATCGATTACAAACCCTGATGATTTTGTGTAGTTTTTCAATGGCTCTTGGCATCTTACTGACGACGTTACCTGAGCAGTCGAAAGCTGTGTATTTATTGCATGGACGAAGCAGAAATGAAAGTGTCTAAAGCATATGCACAGTTCAATTGAATGATAAATGTGTTTTAACAATGTCGTTGAACCGAATGTACAAAGGAACCTGTTAAAATAACCACAGCATTAACAACAACCTTGAAATAAGAGCGCAAGGTTTTCTGCATCTGAAACAGATATCATGTTTCGTAGCTTGGCAATGTTTCTAAGATGGAAGAATGCTTTTTTTGTAACATGGGCAATATGATTTTCAAAAGTTGCTGTCTAATATAAAACCCATATTTTTGACTGTAGAGGAAGTAAAAGAACATCCGTCTAGTTGCAAATTGTAATCAAAGAGATTCTGTGTACTGTTTTTTGGTACTATAAGTAATATCTGCATTTAATACGAGAAAATTATTGGTCGTCCAGTCTTTTAAATTTTTTAACACACTCTGTTAGCTTAGATAATTTAGAAATTTCATCTGGTCTGGTTGAGATGTATAGTTGAGTATTATCAGCATAACAGTGGAAACTAATCCTGTATTTTCTAATAATATTACCAAGGGGCAACATGTATATTTAAAATAGCAGAGGACCTAGGACAGATCCTTGTGGCACTCCATATTTTACTGGTGATAATAGAGATGACTCCCCATTTGAATAAACAAAGTGGTAGCGATCAGACAGGTAGGATCTAAACCATCTTAAAGCCTGCCCTTGAATACCTGTATAGTTTTGTAATTGATCTATGAGTATGTCATGATCTATGGTGTCGAACGCAGTTCTGAATTAGATTTTTAACTTGAATATTGAACGTTTGAAATTGAGCACAACTGAATATTTTTATGGCAGAGTTTTATAGACGTATTTTAAAAAAGCGACTTTTTTGTTCTGAAATCTTAAGCCCCTTTCACACTGCACGTTGGTCCCAGAACATTGCCGATAAATTGCCGGGTCGCTTTCTGTGTGAACGCAAACACGTTCCGGTATCGATTCTGGGATTGATCCCGGGTTGGGGACCTAGTAACATTGCCGGGTTCAGTCCCGGAACAAGCGCTGTGTGAACAAAAGCCAGAACTAATGCTGTAAAGAGTGTGTCGTAGTGATGACGCACCTTATCAAGATAAAGAGGAAATTCGGAACATCAAATTCAATATTCTAAAATTCAGTACACAGAAATGCAGATTGTAGAGAAAGTTGGTCAGAGGTAGCCTAATCCACAGGGAAGAGTAAATGATTTCCGAAAAGTCAAACGAATCATTTTGGCCAATTGGTAGTTGCAAAACCCACCGTGCTGGGTTGTTTAGTTTAAGTCATCTATTGTTTAAAAAAATATTATATTGCTGGCTTAAAATGGTCTGGAAATTAAAAATCACACACAAAATTACTATAGGCAACAGCAATAATCAAAAGATGAACATTTGTTATTAAGCAAGAACACCCATGGACAAAATATAAGACCAATTGAATTTATTTGGGTGAATACAACATAGTTTACAATAATACTTACATTTAAACTTGTTTATAGCAAGCATTTTAGAAATAAAAAAGGAATTTAAAAGTAGCATTTTAATTTAAGTATATTCAACCATTATTGAAATAGTGCTACTTCTTATGCCGGTGTGTCGCCCAAAAATGAGCCGGTGAAGGGCTGCTGTTCATGGGGGAACTGCGAACTTTAGACCGCGGCCTCGCGTTTCACTCATAGCTGAGAGATGGCGTGACTGTCTGCAAAACAAACTGTACTGAGAATAGAGAACATATTCTAACATCAAATTACATTACACTCAGTTTTAAAACGAATAAAATCCATTTATGTCATGCAAGGCAAAAGGCATTTCCAGCTCGAAACGACCGCTGCTGACATCTCATCGTTATGTTGTGTTGCATAAAATAATATAATTTACACCACATTAAAGACTTAATAAATTAAATAAAATGTATACAAACCTTTATTTCCCGGAAAGAGTGGACCAAATCGGCGGCAGCGGCGCTGAGAACCGCTCTCTCCTGTGGACTCAAAAAGCCCGCTCTGACTATAACTCAGCAGCTGCATTGTTTCATCAGAGACAAGCTCAACCCAGAGGTTAGGTAGAAAAAATTAACCCAGCATTAAAAAACAACAACATAAAAAAAAAAAAAAAAAAAAAAAAAAAAACGCGTACATAGAGTGTACATACGTGTGTGTGTGTGTGTGTGTGTGTGTGTGTGTGTGTGTGTTATGTAACCGGGGCAGAGTTTCTGCACAGAATCACCCAACCCCCTGTCCGTTTTTCTGTCTTTCTTCTTGGCTCTCCCTCTTTTCCTCTGATGTGTCTCGTAATGACAGATGGGAGACTGTGTGTATGCGTTGATGACACATAAGAAAGATTAAAGTTCAGACTGCCTGTACCGGCTCCAGACCTCAGTATTCTGTACATAATGGAGAGAGTTCCTATCTCATTTGTGAGATCCAAAAGTTTTAAACGCTACAGGCATTTGGGCGACTTCATAAATCTCCATTAGATGAAAAGTGTCAGAGTATGATATGTTCAAAGGAGGAGGGAAGGAAAAGGAAACTTAAAGATGGGGTAAAACTAAATTTTTTTGTAAATGGCTCAACTGATGGGAGCTTTTTTCAATGTCTTCGATAAACAGTTTTTAGGGGATTTATTCAGAATATATGCTTTTTTCAATGCACTGCATCTGCGATCTTATGGCACACAATGCAGTAATGTTGCAATAAATATGCCATGTTTCTCTTTAGAAATATGACCTAAACGCAGTTGAAAGCGTACAGCTGGGGATCATGCAGCATTATGTGCACTCAAACAAACTTGCATTCAAAGCATTTCTGAATGCTTTTCTGAAACTTTTTTTTTAGGTTTATACATCTTGTTCTTAATTTCAGTACAATGGCAAAAAAAAAAAAAAAAAAAAAAAATAAAAAAAAAATATATATATTTTAGCGTTGTAATCAGTTAATATTTATGCTCACAGTATGAACAGGCCTCAGTGCATAAAAAGTTTTAATAAAATAAAAATTAAAAAGCCTCTAGAGAAAAGTATCCATTTGCTCTCCAGTGGATGTAAAGGGTGAATAAAATAAACATTTGAGATGTCACATGATCTTTTATGCGTTTTTTTTCAAGGCACTGCATCTGTGCAACTGCGATTTTACAGTACACAATGCAGTTGTGTTGCAACAACAAATATGTCATATATTCTCTATTAGAAATATGACCTAAACTCAGCCGAAAGCATACAGCATGCAGCTTTTAGCAAAAAAAAAAAAAAAAAAAAACCCATTCAAGGCTTTTCTGAAATAATTCTTAGTACTGAAAATAATCTCTTTATGTTTATACACCTCTAATATTTATAGAATATTATTTGTATTTTTATTATATTATTTTAATAAATGGTTTTTGTTTTAGTATAATGGCAGTATATGAATCCAAATTATTTTTATGTATATATTTTTTCATACTTTTAAAATATTTTTTATACATCTCAGTAATCACTTATTTTTATATAATATAAATGGGTGTTTGTATATAAAACTATACAGACTTATAATTTGGGACGAAAAAATCCTTACTATTGAAGACATGTACAAGATTATGGCTCTAGAGAAAAATCCACATGCTTCAGACATCACTTCATCTTGTTTGTTTTTCAGTGCAATGCATCTGTGCTGCTGTGATTTTACAGCTCACAATGTAGTAATGTTACAGTAAATATGCCATATTTCTCGTTTAAAATATGATCTCTAAACTCAGTCAAAAGCGTACAGCTGGAGATCATGCAGCATTATGTACAAAACGGGCATTCAAAGCATTTCAAAAATAGTGCTCCCAGGGTCGTCCTTCCAGCATAAAGAAAGAACTCTTAACCTCTGCTGTTTGCTTTCAAACAACAGTGAAGACACAGAGATCCACAATATCTTCAGTCCGTGGGAGGACACTGCGTGTCCTCTGTGTTGTGAAACCACAGGGCAGCGTTCACTATAGCAACGCTACAACCTGACCAACAGCCTGACCTTTTGCACGCTCTGACAGCTCTATCTCTCTCTGTAAACAGTGTCGCTTTCTGTTCCTTTTTTCCTTTAGAATGCTGCTGGAACTTTTCAGATGCTGTTGCTTCATGCCTGCGTGCAGAACATCTGGCCTATAACGCGACGTACACGGCAAGAGACATCGGCCTGTATTAGATGCTTATGTTGAGAGGTAATTGCTTGTATCCAAATGGCTCTGTGGGAAACATCTGCCACTGTGTGATTGGTGCTATCTGAAACATCTGCTGCAGTGCGATTGGTTTCATGAGACACGTCTGTTTGGATGTGACTAGTGCTAGTGATGCCCTCATTTCAATAGAATGAAGATCAGGTCAAGAGATAAACATCTATACCAATCTTAAGGCCATATTTTACATAATATAATATAATATAATATAATATAATATAATATAATATAATATAATATAATATAATATAATATAATATAATATAGATTTGTGCATGTTTCCAGCATAAATTTTTACAAATATTTTACAAAATGTAAATTGACTGTCAAAATAACTGTAAATTATATGTAATTATATAATTTATACAGAATTATTCAGATCATAAAGGGCTTTATAACAAGTAAATATGACATGGACCAGTCTTATTTTTTATATTATATATATATATATATATATATATATATATATATATATATATATATATATATATATATATATATATATATATATACAGTATATATTTTAATTAGGAATTATTTTTATATTTTCAATATTTGTTTTAATTTTAGATTAGTTTTAGTTGTTTTTTTACGTGCTTTTGTCATTTTTTTATATTTCTATTCAGCTTTAATTTATTTATGTATTTTAATTTAAAAACATATTTTATTTCAGTTAATTGCCAATTTCATTTGTACTATTATTATTATTATTATTATTATTATTATTATTATTTTTATTATTATTATTTTTATTATTACGTTTATTTCAGCTTCATTTTAATGAACTAAACCATTAACAGCTTTAGTTTTAGTTAACAATAGCAACACTGCATCTAACATTACTCTTACAGTGGGTAGAAAAATGAATACTCTGAATAATAATTTATAACATTTAATTTCCTTTTGCTTCAGTTGAATAGCAATATAGAAGACACAATTTCATTTTGCAGAATATCATAACCATAACTCATTGTGTTTGTTGATGGGCTCAATAAAGGTGGAGAAAAAGAGAGAAAAGATACGTTAATGTTAACAGCTAATGTAATGCTAACAAACTATGCTAGTACTAGTTGTTTAGATTAAAAAGCTAATGTCAAATTAATTTAATAGGCAATAAAATAAATATCAGATAGGCCTATATACGATAACAATTAAGTTATATTTAACAGTTTAAACGGGGAAGAGTCATACAAAAATAGAGATTCAAAACAAAGCTAGACAGAGCTACAATCACAAAGTGTTGGGCAGCAATGCCTGGATCAAGGTAGATTACTTATAAATGTAATCTGTTACTGATTAAATTATAAAAATTGTAGTTAGTAAAGTAATCTAGGTTACTCATTTTAGGTAATGTATTCAGACTACTTTTAGATTACATTTAGATTACTTGTTATCTAACTTGCTTTAAATTTACCATTCAGTTATTTGTTTCATACACACTGCCCCCCCCCCCCCCAATTTAGAAGCATGAATCGCAAAGTTATTTATATGATATTTACATAACCATTCCATATTGTGAATATAGACAAAGCTAAATGTTATGACAAGACAGTGGACATTTTTTTTATAAAGGATACTTTAAAAGAGAAAAAAGACGAATTAGGGATAATAAATGAATTATAAATAATTTACTACCATTATATGAATAATATGTAATCACGTAAACCATAAAAAGTCTGTATGAGCATTTTAAAATTTAATATAATCAAATTATAAAGTACTTAATTTTTGGAATATGATTACGTAATCCAGATTACATACTGTCAGCACTGGTCAAAATGGAATCATAAATGTAAAACTACTTGTTCACAGAGAACAACCATTGATCAATGTACAACTTTTACAGCCATTCTGCAGTGCATTCACAAAAATTTGCCTTGACACTACTAGATTTTCAAAGTTGAACTGCTTTGTTTTTCTCTGAGCTAAAAAGCTTGGCACATTTAGCGCTTAGCGTCAGATTAAAGGGTCCTTAAAGTGAGAGTGTAATACACTCTTATGAAGCGACAATGTTACAGACTTTCCTTTCACACACACACAAGCTCAGGCTGTTTTGGTCCATTACAATCTTTCGGAGGTAAGGATCTCTTTCAGGCAACACTGAGTGCCCAGAATCTGCTCAAGTGTAAAATTAGCACTTACCACACTTTCAGACTAGCACACGTGTGTACGTACACAGACTGGCAAACGCTTTGACTAACGCACACATAAATGTGAGAAGCATATCATGGGCTCCATCCAGGAGGTGAGTGCCTCTAAATTACAGGTAGGTGCAGAGCGTGCTGATAATAGCTTCACCTCTCCCATTGACCTGATGGGGTGAGTAGGATGGAGAAGGAGAGCACGGCGAATCAATGCAGGACACTTATCATGATTGGTCACAATCACAGAGATGACAGTGTGAAAGACAGTTACATGGCCCGTTCGATTCTCGCTCTCTCGCGTCTTTGTTGGAAAAAATACAAATGAGATCTGTTTAACGTCTCAATTGTTTTTCATTGATCACAATGGTGGTGTTTGCTAAAAGGGTTAGTTGCCTCAAAAAGGAAAATTCTGTCATAATTTATTCACCCTCATCGCGCTCCAAAATGTTTCTTTTGTCCATGGGGCACAAAAGGTAATGTTAGGTTTATGTTTATACTTTACCACACAGTGACAGTAAATAGATGCTGTCAAGCTCGAAAAATGGCAAAAAGCATCATAAAGTGGTCCTTATGACACATATGCTATATAAGTATGTCTTCGGGAGTTGTATTTTATAAAGAATAACATTGTTATTCAGCCTTTGTCAGAAAATAAATAAAAGAATAAGATAAGGATAAGAAAATTGTAAGATTTAAAGGAATAATCCACCCCAAAATGAAAATTTTGTCATTAATCCCTTACCCCCATGTCATTCCAAAGCCATAAAAGCTTAGTTTGTCTTTGGAACACAATTTAAAATATTTTGGATGAAAACCGGGAGGCTTGTGACTGTCACAAGTAGCGTCAAGTAGCGCCATTTTAGAGTATATCTGCTGAACACAAACTGTGTACACTCACCTGTGTCAGCCGCAAAACAAGAATATGTTGTGTTTTTATGCTTTGATTTGAACGAAAACAGTGCATCTGTGCAGCGTGGCTGACACAGAAGAACGTAAGCTGCATGCGTTCAGCGGAAATTCTCCAAAATGGCGCTACGGTAATGCGGAGAGACACAGAGAAGACACATTGTTGAATAAAGTGATTATTTTTGTTTTCTTCACATACAAAAAGTATTCTCGTCGCTTCATAATGTTACAGTTGAACCACTCATGACAGATGGACTATTCTGACGTCTTTCATAGTTTTCTGGACCTTGACCATGCAATTTACTTGGCAGTTAATGGGACAGTCACAAGCCTCCCGGTTTTCACTCAAAATATCTTAAATTGTGTTCCGAAGATGAACAAAGCTTTTACGAGTTTGGAATGACATTTTCATTTTGGGGTGGAGTATCTCTTTAATTTGAATTATTTTTATTATTATTTTTTTTATTCCTATATAAGATTTAGTTTAGTTCAATTATTATTACGGTTCAGATTATCGTTTGATTCATTTATTTATTCATTACATTTGGTTGAATTGATTTATAGATTCATTAAGGTTTTAATTGATCCCTTAAATCATTTATTCATATACTGTAAGATTTAGTTCAGTTGATTGATTCTTTCATTAGATTTGGTTGAATTGATTTATTGACTTATTAACCACATTTTGATTGATTTGTTTGTATGTATATAGTAGTTACTTTGATTCATTTATTGATGAAGTTCGGTTTATTGACTGATTGATTACATTTAGTAGATTTATGGATTCATTAATAAGATTTTCATTAATTCATTCATTCATTCACTAAACAATTAATAAATATGATTTTTATTAATTTATTGTTAAAGTTCAGTTCATTAATTCATTTATCATATTTGGTTGAAGTGATTTATTGATTCATTAATAACTTTGATTTGTACATATATAATATTTCAATAGATTTGTTGATTCATTAATAAGATTTTGATTGAATCAGCAAATCATTCATGAATCATTTATCCATATTATTCAATCATGTATAAAATTTAGTTTAATTAATTAATTGTTATTAATTGTTCAGTTGATTGACTGATTCATTCATTAATTAGAATTGTCTGAATTGGTTTATGAATTCATTAATACAATTTTGATTGTTTGTATATATGCAGTACAAATTTTTGATTCATTGATTCATTTATTGTTAAGGTTCAGTTTGTTTATTTAATCATTAACATTAATGTGATTTTGATTGAGTGATGTGTTTGTTATTTAAACTTATTTCCTTAGACTCCAATTTTATTAACAATTTATATTTCTCCAGTGGACTTCTGAGAAACATCTGAGATAAAAGCATAACGGAGAAATCCAGTAAAGCTCTTGAGCTATGAAATGCAACCTTACAGCAATAAAAATATCCTTTGGCCTCTTCATAATGCTGCTCTGCTTCCTCCACACATGCTCGTAGATGGTCGAGTTCTGAGAAATCCATGTGTTCGGCCACACTGTGGCCTTCATGGAAGCAGCGTACACACACACACTCTCCCCCCCACCCACACACACATCCTCTCCAAACCCACAGAGCCGGAGGGGTTTGTGCTAATCATACTGCTGTCTCCAGGACTACAGCTCTCTTTCATGGCAGGTCAGCTGTGCATCAATTATTCATGCTCTGATATTACTAATGCATTAGTAATTTATCATAACCACCACATTTCTTGATGAGATTGTCTTTTCTGAGGAGTACATTATTATGGCAAATTAATAGTTTAATATTAAACTGGCAATTTAAAGCACTGTGGAGCTCACAGGGTTTGAGTGAAGCACCGTCCTCATAGAGAAGGACAGAATTGAGGGAATGAATGAGTGAATAAACTTCGAGGCTGTTTGCAACCCTCATTCCCTGAGATAATTGAAAAGGTTTTGAAAGTTGGCATTTGTATTATTGATAGATGGATAAAAAATGAACTTCTGCACACCACTATTCAAATACAGTGGTAGAGGTTGAAGCTTTCTGTATTTGAATGTAGTTCCATCAGAATATGAAATCACATCCACAATCTGTATTCATGCTTTTTGTTTCACTTATACAATAAATATATCAAGGTTAAAAATGACTTTCACACATGTAGGGATGTAGTAGTACAGACTAGGGAACACAGGACTGAACACAACTTAAATACATTGGTAAATGAGGATAATTAACAAGACACACCTGAAACAAATGACAATCAGGTCAGCTGAGCACATAGGGTAGGAAACACAACAAAACAGGTCCTTGAGGTATGACAGGTGGATTGACTGATTCATAATGCTTACTTTATTAACTGACTTGACTGATTCATTGATTGATTCATTCAAGGTTTTCATAATTAATTGATTCCTAATGTTCAGAAGATTTACTGACAGATTAATTCACTCATTGATTCAAGATATGAAGGATTGAATGTTTGAGTTATTCCCAATGTACTGCTTTATTGATTTACGTGGTTGATTCAATGTTTGTTTGTATGATTGATTCATTTTTAATGTTCAGTAGACTGAATGACTGACTAATTCACTGATTGATTTATTGATTCAAGATTTGGTGGATCAAGTCATTAATGCTTGTTATGTTGAATAACTGACTGATTCATTTCTTATGTTCAATATATTTACTGATGGATTGATTCACTGAGTGACTCATTCGTTCAAGATATGGGGGATTGCATGATTCAAGCATTTTAGTGCATTGCTTTATTGATTGACATGTTGATTCAAAGTTTTATGATTGATCCAGTAGGCTGACTCACTGTTTGGTTCACTAATTGATTTATTGATTCATGATTTGGTGAATTAAATCATTCCTATATTGAATAACTGATAGATTCATTTCTTATGTTCAGTTGATTTACTGATTGATAAATTCACTAATTGATTCAGGGATCCAAGATTTGGTGAATTAATTGATTGCATCAGTAGACTGACTGACTGATTGATTAAGTGATTCAAGATTTGGCAGATTGAAGAATGTTTCAGTGGGAATCAATACATTTTATATGAGGGTGAAAGATTTCCCCATGCAGTCGGTCATGTAAATTCCATAGAAGCAATTTGATTTTGGTTATTGATTGATTCAATTTTTTATTGTTTAAGGCTGTATTTCCCCAAAAGCAACATAAGCCTAGATAATAGAGATTATTGATGCTAGTTGTTTTTACAATGTACTAAGTCTTACGATGCTTTTGGGAAACATGTCCCAGGTTCTGTCTAACTGATTAATACATAATACTGGTTAACTGTTTCATTTATTTGTTCATTAATTTAACTTTATTGATCGATTGATTCAATTATTGTTCACAGCTTAGTTTCCCAAAAGCATTATAAGCCTAAGCAGATTGGATAGAGACCACTGGTGGTTTATGGAAGCCCAGGTTCTCTTTAATTGATTCATTTATTCATGATAGTTACTGATTGATTCAATCATTGGATTAAAGAGATTGATTCAATGATTCATTGATTAATTCCTCCATGCATTCATTATTCCTCATTCCTTATAGGATGTTTAATGGTCTATGACTTACAATGTTTGTTAGGGTGACCAAACGTGCCATTTTCCCAGGACACATCTTGGCCAGGATTTTTATATTGCCTAAAATATCCAGGTTTTGGCTTTGGTTTCCTGTTTTCATACTTAATGAAGGTAATGATCGTTAATGACAAATAACATGCAGACATTGTACGTAATCGACCAATCGTGGTGCGTGAGAAGTTAGGATCTACAGAGAATGGTCAAAGCAATGCAAATATGTGTACATATTAGTTTTGGACTTGAAGCAGCACTGAGCATACCGATCGTTGTATGACATCAAAGTACCATGAGAGTGATTCATGGGGAAGTCGTGGCCTAATGGTTAGAGAGTTTGACTCCTAACCCTAGGTTTTAAGTTTGAATCTCGGGCCGGCAATACCACAACTGAGGTGCCCTTGAGCAAGTCACTGAACCCCCAGCTGCTCCCTGGGCACTTCAGCATTAATGGCTGCCCACTGCTCTAAGTGTGTGTTCATGGTATGTGTGCACTTTGGATGGGTTAAATGCAGAGCACAAATTCTGAGTATGGGTCACCATACTTGGCTGTATGTCACGTCACTTTAAAAAAGCACAAGAAGCCATCTGCTCTCTAGAGCTCTCACGGTACTTTGTCATACAACAATTGGTCTGCGCAGTGCGAACAAAGCCAAAATGTGGATATTTTAGGCAATATAGAAATTCTGGCCAGGATGTGCCCTGAGAAAATGGCATATTTGGTCACCCTATGTTTGTGCTGTTCACAGCTTCCTTCCTCCCATATGCTCGTCATGTTAAGATCATTGTGTGTTAACACCATATGCCCTGTCATGGTATTGTGTCTCGCGTTCCTCTCAGGAGCTCCACGTTGCCTTTTCACATCACGCTCCATGTTGTGTTAACTCTCAGTGTCATTATGTGGTGCTGAATAAGGAAAACAGAGCTTCCTTCCAGCTGTGATGTCTACTAGCATTATACCTGTCCAATCCACAAACATCAGTGCTACAGCACCAGCAATGTGACAACCTGTCAATTCATCCATCCTACAAGTAGCAAGCAGTCATTTAGAAAACGATTTTACCCAAAGCGACTGTCAGTACACTTATTACATAGACAAACCCCCTGAAGTAACCTGAGGTTAAGTGGTTTGCTCATGGCCACAACTGTAATAGCTCATGGATCCTCGATTGTCGACTTAAAGAACTAACTGCTCGAGAGGAAAAAAAGACCTTTGCTACACTATTAGCGCTAATTTCTGCTGCCCATCAGAATCAAAAGTCAGCAATCCCACAGGCACACACAGATGCATGGGCGTTGGAGTGGGCGTTTGTGGGCCGTGGCTCTGCCTCCTCGTAGTGGGAGTATTCAGATTGCCTACTGTACATCTCTTGCTTTCTAGCTGCTCGACGAGCAGGTACGATGTTCAAGGTCATCTTTTTTATCTTGAATGTTTTCATTTATTGCTGATTTTTCCATAAATTCATGCTCATGGCATCTGCCTCAATCTACTATTGATCTGTATCAATTGCCTTCACAGTTTTCCATCTGCGCTCACACTGTACTTGGCCTGCTGCTGCGTTTAAAAGGCTCACAAGGTTTTTGAAATCAAAAGCAGGAAAATGTTCAGTTCAGACTAAAGAAGCATGTTCTGATATTCATTTTATGGTCATTTGTGCTTCTCCTGGAATTCTCTAATTTTAGGGTCAGTTCTCATCAGATCAGATCAAATACTGTACAGAGCCTTTGGCAAGTAGCTTTTTAGAACAGAAGTTACCTCATTGGGTTCTTTGGGGGATTTTGGAACTTTTGTGTCTGTCACAAAACAGCTACTATCATTCCAGCTATCATAAAACTGTTAGTACTTTAATTTAAATCACCAAATCAGCATATTAGAATAATTCTTGAAAGCTCAAAGATCATGGGACACTGAAGACCGGTGTAATGGCTGCTAGAAATTTCACTTTGACATCACAGGAAACTACGAAAGAAAATAAAATGTTCAGAATAAACTCATCAAATAAAACCACGTTGAGATCAAAGTCAATATAATGCAGGATTAAACATTCAGTTTTTTGAGAGAAAAGACTAAATAAAATGTTCAGAATAAACTCATTTAATTTCGAGAATAAAGTTGTGTTTCGCCAAAATAAAAAAAATAAATTGTTAAATTTCGAAGAAAAATTTCAAAATAAAATGTTGAGAATAAACTCATACTTTGAGAATAAACTTGTGTTTCAAAAAAAATTAATAAAAACATAGTCAAAATAAAATGCTGAGAATAAAAACACTTGTGTGATGTTCATTTGATCTTGTTGGACAGTGTAAAAATGCATTTGCAGTGGCACAGGTCGTAGAAAGTAACATTCATGGATGTAGCTAATTACGAGAACAGAGGTCGAATCCGCCTTTTGACAAACTCACTCTTCTTCCTTTCTCATCAAATATCACATCAGAAAAGTGGAAATCAATAGCCTAACAAGTGTTTAATAATGATGTATTGGGGTAGGTAGGCTATAGGGTTTTGTTGTCCCAATAAGGCAGCGTTTATTTGAGAATTTTAATAAATACAATCATTTACACTCTATGTTATTTTTGCATCATGTTAATGTACAACAGTACTGATGTGCAAATAGTATCTGTCACTATTTATCTAATTACTAGCATCTAATTACTATTTATACTTATTGCAAACATCGGCTAATTTTAAATAGCGTAAATAGAATAGGTATTTTCACTTAGTGTAAACAGCACATCGTTAAAAATGCTGCTGTTGTCAGTTTGTGTAAATAGAATAAATCACTGTTTTCAGTTAGTGTGAAGAGCATTTATGGCCATTGAACCATATGGCATTGCCACTAATGGCTTTACAGATGGCTACAGTCGTTTCGTTCTATGAATGGAGGCGTACACAAATTTAGTTTTTTCTCAAAACACAATGACTTTTTTATTGTAATTTTATTCTCAACATTTTATTTTTATTTTTATTAATGCTATTCTCAGCATTAATTTATCTCAAAATGTAACAAGTTTTTCTCAAAATCCAATTATATTTTATTTACTTTATTCACAGAATTGTATGATTTTATTTTCAACATTTTATTTTTACATTTTTCTTGAAATTTGACAAGTTTATTCTTGCATTATAATGATCTGAATCTTGAGATGGTTTTATTATTATTTCTATTATTGCTAATCCTCTTCCGCAGGAAAAGGTTATTTTAAACTGTAATAATATCTTAAAAATATCACTGTTTTACTGTATGTTTAATCAAATAAATAGTCTTGGTGAGTGTAATAGAGTTTCAAGTTTCACTTACATATTACAAAAGTGTAAACTAAAAGTAGGGATGCACAATAAATATCGGTACGATATTAAATCATATCTCGTCAGTAAAGCCGGTTCTGTAATCAGGGGTAGATCTCTACACGTGCGTGCTTTCACGTGGAGCAGCATTTACTACACAGAGCCATTGTTCACTGACAAGCTGTGCAAAACATGAGCAAAATATGATCATGGTTTTGCGCAGCTTGTCAGTGAACAACGGCTCTGTGTAGTAAATGCTGCTCCACGTGAAAGCACACAGGTGTAGAGATTTACCGCTGATTACACAACCGGCTTTACTGATGAGATGTGCATTAATATCATGCCGATATTTATCGTGCATCCCTATTTAAAAGCATTCTCAAGTAATTTAAACATAACTTGTGTTTTCTTTCTTCAATGGTTTTAAAAGGAATTACATTAAAATGCAGGAAATTGGAGGAAAGCATTTAAATCACTTCATTGGTTAAAGAAATCAGAGATCCCAAATGCTATCCAATGAAATGATTTGATAAATAATCAGCTATTAAATCTCATATATGTGTTTTAGCTATATTCCAACACTAAATCCATCTAATTTTTCTTTACTTTTCAATGCTTGGCTGCTATGGCAGCACAACACAACACAATGAAGGTCCCAGACAGCTGACCATGAGACATGTGAGCCTGGCAGAAACTGCTGAGGTGAAACCCTTCATCTCAACAGCAGACACCGTCTTCTGCTTTAGCATTCCGCATGGCATCACTTTTGAGCGCAACTGCACTTGAGGCTCCTTTTCCAAATGTGGCTTGTTTAGAAAATTAAGATTACAAATTATGTGCGTTTTTAAATGCAAATTCCTGATAAATCGGGTCTCATTATGAGAGGGACACCTACATAAGACTCAGCCTAAACTGATGGTAGCTAAACTAATTTGCTTAAGAATCTCTGTGAAACTAATTTGCTGGATTTACAAGAGTAAAAAAAAAAAAAAAAAAAAAAAAATGCAATCGGGAGACATTTCTGACATGCTTACATGATTAAAATAGAATTTGCAAAGAGATCAAACTGCACCCAAGGCTTTGATGAATGTGACTCAGAAACAGAGGGAAGGTTGTGAGACGACGTGTCTTTTCGTCTGCAACCAGTAGGGGGCACTGTGGTGCTACTCTGCCCAGAAAAAACACAAGGGCACAGCGAATTTGAAGTGGGGGGGGTGGGGTGGGGGGGGGGGGGGGGGGGGGGGGGGGGGGGGGGGGGGGGGGGGGGGGGGGGGGGGGGTGGGGGGGGGGGGGGACATCAAACCATGACTGACTGACAGTCCGGCCGCTAGGGGGGGACGTCATTAGTGATGCGTATAAAATAGAATTGAAAGTTTTGACATCGACTGAACCCACTTCAGATGCACACATCAAACCATGACTGACTGACAGTCCGGCCGCTAAGATAGAGGGAGCTGTTCTGGGAAAAAAAGTAGAAAGTGATCAGGCTGTTAGGTTCAATGGCTGAAATTTCCTAGCTGACAGCACCACATATAATTGCTAAAAATACACTGCTTCTTACACTTCACGTCTCCATGAAAGCAACAGGAAGTCAATGACAAGGTGTCACATCAGCTAGCATGTTGTATGGATATTCGATACCAAAGCTCACTACAAACCGAAGCCGTTGCTGTTAAAGTCAAACAAGCGAGCTCGATTTCACAAAATCCAGAGTTGCTTGCATTTGTTAGCGTAACCGATGACATTTAGCGTAGCCGGGTAGGCACTGTGCATCTGCTGAGTTCCATCGCACACAAACCACTTAGAGTAAAATGAGATTGTAGGCTTATATAACACAAGCTTCACTTCTTTGTGAAGTCCCACAAGGTCTGCACAGGGTTTGTTGATTACAGCAGCGAGGGAAACAGGTGTGCAGAGCAAAGCAGATGATTCTTTAGCTGGAGGCGCAGAGCTAGCGCTCCAAACGTATTACGGTGTGCTCCCTCTGACATTCCATATGGAGTTCAGACACATGAGGGTATTGATTTGTTGGCTAATTAAACCTCATCAAGAAACCCTACCTGCGCAAAATATTGAATTGTAGCCCAGTCTGATACCTCAAGCTATGCACATGCATATTCAATCGATACCTTTCATCAGTCATGCATACGTTCTTGTTGATTAACCGATTGTGATTTATTTATTTTACATGAGCTGACATTCATTGTCTCATTGAAGATTAGCGTCTGTCATGTCGCCCCCTACCGGAGCAGGGCGGTACTGCAGGCCGGTTCTGATGACATGCCTCAGTAATGATAGTCACATCTGGCCTTAGGGCGCCTCTGCCAAGGGCTTGGATGCTCAGCGTCCGTCTGATGACATCGGCGGGTAACCCCACACCCATTCTTGTTTTGTTTTTGGAAATTAGTCCCTAGTGATGCAACAATCTGCAATGGTTTAGGCTTCTAAAAAATTAAATAATCCCTCAAAAATCATAGAGAATTTCTAAAATTCAGTGTCATGTTTAGGCCGTTTTTACCTCACCGCTTGATTCTCTCTTAAGTCCAAATTTAATGACTTGAGTCCTGGGGCTGTTTAGTTGATTTGGTTTCCTCAGTGCTTCAAGAACAGACCATTTTGTCGATCTCAGTCAGATTTCTCCATTTGAAAACATAGCCGTGGATTTCAACCACGCTGTGATGTCTCCCATAAAAAGACTCAAACAACTTTCAAAAGGCTCGTGATGAACTTGCACTAACTCATTATTCTTCTGCCTTTGTGATGTTTCCTGCGTAATCTTACATCATGCTCACAGGACATCATTCACATCGTGTCGATTGTTTAATCCACTTCGCCATTCTCCGTGGTGGAATTTTTCGAATTGTTCTTGGTTGCAGCATATTTGCTCATACTTCACTGCTCTGTGATGCCCATTGTGGTGCGTCAGTTCAGAAATTAATTTAGATCAAATATATTAGATTCTTGAGAGTTTTTAAGCAAGTTGAAAAAGTCTTGAAGTTACATATTGGCCTTGATATATATTTTACAACAATAATAGAATAACAGTGGCAGGGCTGTTATATTTAACTAAATCTAAAACCATAAAACATTGCCATTATTTGAAATGAAATAAATGTTACCTGAAATATATAAATGAACAACTGCTAGTTGCCAAAGGTGTCCAACATGACAAAAACTAAATATGAAATTGAATGAATGAAATGAATGAGCTTTGCTCTGTGATCTCTAGTGTGTGTTGCATCATTCAGAAATGAATTTAGAATGTATTTTAAACAGGTTGCCGAATTGTATTTGAGGAATCGTTTGGAAATTTAAAGATTCTTGAGAGTTTTTAAGCAAGTTGAAAAAGTCTTGAAGTTACATATTGGCCTTACAGATCAATAGACTACTCAAAAAATCCAAAAGACCAACACACTCTCATAGCAAGGTATATACAATTTTTATGTTTTGGTGAATTGGTCTTGTTCTTCTCGTTCATGCATTTTCATACAATCCTCTTACGCTCCATTGATACTTAGTGGTGGAATTTCATGCTTACCTTTTTCTGTATCTGTTTCTGTACAAATCTCATTGTACAAATTCATATGAAATTGCCACTTTGTAAAATAGTTAAGTTTTTGCAGGAAACTAAGGACTAAGTTGAAAGGACTAAGTTTTGGGTTCTGACAGTGTGGGAATGTTACGTGACCTCTATGCTTACCTTCCTCCCGGAGCAGACACGGCCTCACACACACGCACCATCACACCATCTGCATCTCAAACATCCACGGGTCATGTTAAATATCCACCTGCAGAAACCTATACGGCCCTGCAGGCACTGCTAATACAACTCTGGCTTGCATTTACAAATATATAAAAACATTACAAATAATCTTAGCAAATACTGTTGAAAGGGCTATTGTAGAAAAATGATTGCTTAAACATTTACTGTATATTTACTAGTCTCGGAATGAAGTGGCTCAAATGGCTCAAAATCTGGTCCATATTACATTTTATTTTGGTGAAGAATCATCCATTTAGAAAGACAGATATGTAAAGCAACCAAATATATTATGTGAAATATATTAGACTACAATAACAGAAAGAAAATAAATAAATAAATAAAACAATTGTGCAGCAGCAAGGTTGTTATGATTAAGTAAAAGGAAAAAAAAAATAATTACTTAAAAAAAAATACAAAATTAATAAAAAATTAAAAACATAATAATAATAATAATAATAATAATAATAATAATAATAATAATAATAATAATAATAATAATAAAACTACACAGACATGTTAAAAAATATAAAAAAGCCAACAAATATTGTATTACTAAAACTTTAAATAAAATTAAAATAGAAAATGTAGCTCACAACATTAACATAAACAATTATTTAAATAATTATATTAACTAAAACTAAAACCATGAAAACTATTTTGTTATATGAAATAAAATAAATGTTAATTGAAATAGAAAATACATATTTTCTCTGCTAGTTAATGTAATAAAATAGAATAAAAACAATAAAAACTATATAGACATATTGAGTAAAAACAACTAAAACAAAATTTGCATTACTAAAATGATTAAAATGAAACTTACATAGAAAATAAAAGTAATTCAAAACATCAATAAAAATTATAATAGTATCTGAATAATAATAACACTGCAATATCACAGCAGTGATGTTCGTAGTTTTTCTAGTTTTTGTGTCTGAAAGTAAGTTTACACTGGACTGCAACTAAACTCAATTACAGTGGTTTCAAGTACCAAAATCTTTTGCGAGCATTGAATGTGGAGAAATGCAAAATAATAATTCACAATTAGGATGTTGAAATCTTCCATCGTTGGAGCTACCCACTGAAAATAAAAGATAATTGATCACAGAGGGAGAAATTGGACCTTGATTTGTTTTGCTGCTGTAAATATTACCGAGCAGATATCTGGGATGGGGGAAAGGAATCATTTTTAGCATTCACCATGCAGACTCATCCAAGGGAATTACCAATCAATCTTGGGGACGTTGGTTTAGCAGATAAATCGCGATGTCAGTTTTGTATGCATGCTGCCATGCGATCATTAGCCGTGGTGCTCCCCGGAGCTAGCGCGGCCGTAGCAGCTAATCAGTAACCATAATAGTCGTTTACGGGTTATAATGGACACACTTCATAACTGTCAGTCTCTGGAACCTGGGCACAGAGCCTTGTTGGCCATGAAGTACAAAAAAGTGGGGGGAAATGTCACAAAAGCCACAAGCTAAGGCCCTAACAGCGCTCTGCATGGTGATAATGGGCGAGCTAATGCCCCTTAAATCCAGATCTGCTCTTGATTCAAGTTCTTTCAGAGCAGGATAGTGTGGCTTTTCTTGTATGTACTAAAGAGCAGGCAGTTCATCATAATTAAGGCAACTTTATGAAAGCAGCTCCCGAGCTGCACTACCTGTGTTAGATGTGTCATCTTTATTAGCCCAAGCATGCTAAGCCAAGCTCTCCATGCGTTAATCCCTAGCTAAAGAAACAGCTTTCAAGGAATTAACATTAAAAGTTGAGCCTAGCACGCCGGCGGGGGAGCTTTCACCAGCTTCAGCCGCAGAGTATTTCAGAGGCTCAGGGATGAAGAGGAAGTTAAACTTAAACTTGCTCTTTGTTCCACCATAAGTCTTTGACCTTGTTCTTAGGTTTCTCTAATAATCCTTTTTCAGATGTGCGCCGATCTTCACAGGATTGGAGAGGGATCCCGGAAGCGAGTGCTGCAGGGGTCGCTGTGTTCCCCCTCGGGCGGGTCTGTAATCCCCCTCTCCATGTAGCACTTAATTCAACCTATGATCATGTCAACCTGGGATCGAGTCATTCACGGTTAAAATCGTGGGTGACTCTAGGATTTTAGCCTTTCTGAACACGAGCTGTTTTGGATCTGAGGGATATTTTTTGTTTGAGTTAAATCTAGGTTGAAGGAAAAAAAAATATTTATTTATTTATTTATTTTATTTTTTTCCTCAGGTATGCATGGATATTAAAATTCTGGGTGATAGTCTGGTTATTATTCCAATGATAACCAATAAATTAAAGATCTATATCGTTTTATCTAAATATTCATTTAGATTTTAGGCATCTATCATCCATGATTTCTTTAAAAAGCAAATAAATGTATGTGTATATTAGCAGCTGCAGCATATTTGTGATTTTTACTGGAAAGGAGAGCATTTGGATGAAAGATGAAGAAGAAAAGTTCACATCTCTAATGCTGAACATGGCCACCCGGTGTCATCTATGGCTAGAGGGATGGATAAAATTTAATCTAGAAAGGATTCAGAGTGAAATTACCCCAGCTATCCTACTGGAACCGGAAGATCAGATACTCACCTATTTTTAAAAAGGCTGACAACTTAATTGCACATTTTTAAAGGAGCTGAGATGTAAGATGGAGTCTGGCAGTGTCTATGATTGAAATGATGGATTTTGATACTGAATAAAAGTGGCTCAGAAATATGTTTAGAATCCATGTCCACTATCTTGGTCATTGTGTTTGTCCTGTCATGCAAAGCCTTTCCCATAAAGTCAGAATAGTAACTGTAAAGAATTTAACGATTCCAATTCCATAAATGTTTCTTTAGTATTTCTAAGCAAAGACATAATTACAGCATTTTAAACACTTGTAACACTTGTTTTTACATAGCTTGTTTCATTAATTTTCACAGTCTTTTAGAGGTGTCATGAATGCGTCAAAAAATAATTAGCCTACTGTATATATAACAAAACACCAAAAAACAAACAAAACATGTGTTAACATATTCTATTCATTGATATTTAGAAAATGCTACTGAGAAAACAAATGTGTGTCTTTAACTCCACATTGTCATATAAGCGGTCACCCACTGATCTAATCTGTTAGGTGTAAGCTGTATGTATTTGAATCACTAAAAAGAATTGACTCATTTACACAGCCGTGTTAAGGCTTCTCTGTGCCTGTTCAATATTCAGATTAAAGGTACAATGAATAGAAGCTTAGTCATAGAAGCCAGACTAAATTATGCTTGTTCAGACCCACCTCAGCCCCTAGTATTAAAATATACACTAGTAATTGATGCAACACCTAAAGACGCCTAAATGCAACTTCTGAAAGAGCTTCTTTGCCATTTTTGTAGTATAAATTTTTAAATCATTAGAATCAGCAGCTGAAATCATTTTGGAAAAATCTGATATTAGAATAAAACTATATATTGTTTAGGTTATTGTTTAGGTAGAAATGTTGTTTTGACACCAATGTTGTAACATCCTAAACTGTCAAATTACTTAAAAATATATATATATAATAAATATAAAAACTATGATTTAAACAACTTAATAGTTAAAATAATAAATGTTTGGACTAGATATGTTATATACATATAATCGCTCTGAACAAAAATGGCAGTCAGGCTGAACAAAAATGCAAATTTGCTCTCTGACAGTAGGTGGCGCTTACAGAAAATCATAAATAGCCTCAAACTCTTCAGATTAAATGAAATGTGTGAATGACCCATTTCACTTTTACCTTTGCTGGGGGGCAAAATTTAGTCATTCCAGTAGGAATCCGCACAATCGGGAGTTTCAGTTGAAAGCAAAAAGGTTTTATATGCAGATTTCGCTTATTGGTCAAATGATTTTGCCACACTGCCCAACAGAAATCTGTTTATATATCACTACACTATCAACAACAAACAATGGACCTTTCACTAAATTTGGCTAATGTGACCGCACTTTCAGAACTATTGAATTAACCATTTGCAAAGACTCTCATGTTTGGTTTGTTTGGCAGACAAAATGGAAGATTCAGCATTATGATTGGCCAGACTGCCTGTCAATCAAACTCCCGGTGTAGGGTCAATACTGCCAAAAGGAGTCAAGTTTGCAGGTACATTATGTAGTCATTCGCTTCTGTTTTGTTTCGAAATTGTTTTTTAAAAAATTCCCAGCTCTGTATTCTTATTGTAGGTCCACTATTATCTCCTTTCTTTCTTCTTTTGTTTCTCCCAAGGTATTTTAGAAGAAACATCTGTTGCCGCCCTCAAACCCAGGACTGATTGAGAGAGCTGTCAGCATCACAGCAACAAAACGCACTGCTTATTACATTGTTTGATACCTGGCCTCAACGAGTCCTATTACAGCAGAGCGCTCTACATGCTGATGTTTAGAAGCACTCAGACCGTAAGTAATTTAATTCAAGGACTTCTGCACCTCTTCAACAAACTAAGCGAACCGTCTCTCATCTTTTACACCTGGGCTTCTGTTTCACACCAGCTCGTTTTCACAAACAGGCGAATTAGCTCAGTGGTGAGAAAAAACCCAGCAAAGATAAGCATTCGACACGGTTTCAAGCAACTGCACCGAGGCTGTGTAAATTAAAACACAGCTCCTTCAGACATTCGCAGTACTCACTCCAATCTGCGTTTTAAGTGAACATCTTGTTCTGAGAACTCGGTAAACATAACAAGTTATCTCCCAAGCTGTACCTGAATGCTTAACTACTGTGACAGCCCAACCTGCTCACGGAAATGACTGACGTCTCGCCGCATTTCCACATTTGTTTCTGCTCCTCAATCTGTTTTTATCTGTCAGTCTCTTCACACCTATCAAGACGCTGTCTTCATGATAAAAGCTGCTGATCACCAGCCTGTGTTTGAAGCGCACGGTTCAAATTGGCAGAAATAAAATCGCAAAATGAAAACTGTCTGAAAAAATTGGGTATTTTAATCTGCACAAGATATTATCCTTTTAACGGTAACCTGCTAAAGCTGAATTCCTTTCATTGCTGAGCAATACAAAGGAATCAATTGCATATCAAATTATGTACTAAGCCTAATGTGAGCTACATGATTAGGTTGATTTTTTTTTTTTTTTATTCCTGGCAGAAGAACTGGTTTGTCCGATCTTTAGTGTTGTTGAAGGCAGCTCAGCATGCTGTCAGAGCGAGGCAGTGAACCTCTGATTACTTCAGTGGTTTTGTAGCATGACTGGCCACTCCAATATGACTTCTGAACTTCGAAAAATACCCCTGTAGAAAATGCTGGGAGATTTACAGCAAACCCACTGATGAATCACACAAGGCAGATAAATGAACATAAATGTTCGGTCGAGCACTCGTGTTGGCACCTAGCATGCTTGACACTGCTAAAGAGCCTTCTCAGATTGCTTTGCATTATAGTCAGAAGTACCTGTAAGGTGTTTGGAGAGTCAGAATGAATAAATTGAGACGAGAGAAAAATAGCAAGAAAAAAAAACAAAATCAGTGTGTGACAAAAAAGCCTATGATTTAGGTCAGGGTATAATAGATAGTTCACCTTGAAAGCCGTTTAGACTGCGCAGCTAAAGGTTTTCTCAGATCAGTTCACTCACAGTCATTCGTATTGGATGGAAAGACTAAAATTATACATTTTGAACCTTGTGGGCACTGAACTAGATTTTGAGGATATCATGATGCCCTGATTGTGTTGTTCACACACTCTAATGCATCGTTTGAGAGAGAGGATGTTGAAATCTTAGAGTCTTAGTGAGGAATATGTTGCAGATTCGGTTTGACAGTTTGTTCTGTGATAGTTTTCAAGACTTGCTGCTTTGCAAATATTATTTCACAGATTTGAAAATTAAACAATTTGTCTCGAATACAGGCATATGATGTGTTATTATTACACACCACACAGACATTTTAACACTTTCTGATGACATATTTTAGTATTTTTAGCATTTTGCAACAGCACTGATCATACAATGCTGTTATTTTGACATTCGTCTCAGTATTTGATCAGAGGGACAGAATATGTACAGGATGATACATTATGTGGATGAATCTCATGAATCCAATATAGAACATGTGGGTTATATCACAATAAAATAAAATGAGTAAAATGAAATTTGTGACATTTAAGATACTATTAAGACAGTACTTTCATTTTAAATGTAATGCAAAATGTGATGTATTACTTTTTCATTTGATTTTAGGTGGAATGTGTCTTAGAAATGTTTTTGTGACACTTTGTGAAATGGATTTTATTAGCAGTGTTGCTCTTGAGATAACAGAATCATAGCACTTTATCTAATTGTCATAACCAAACCAAAACATGAAAAAGGTGAGAAACCTTTTTTTCTAAGACGGTTAATGCAGGTAGAGCTCAATTTGACATGAAATTGATATTGGAAGGGGTTTAAGCCTGTGGTTCTAAACCAAGGGGCCTCAGAAAACTTCCAAGGGGACTTATATTCAAGAAATATTCAAATGTATAAATGTATATTAATATATATTAAAATGATCTAAAGCTGATCTAAGTTCAAATGCTAAATGCAATCAATCAATACAATCAACATGTAAACTTAAATGATATGAATCATGAGAAAATTATGACACAGTTTAGATTTTTTTGGAGACCTTTTTTGGAAGTATTTTATTGCTATATCTATCACAGGTTTTGTTGTCTTTAATATAACTTTAAAATATAAAAGCCTTTCAATGGTTGATCATGTCTGATAATTGCTTCTAATAAGTAGAAAAAAAATAGTTTGATATTTAAAAGTTTATGGCTTTGTTTTTAATTTAAAATCATTACTCATCCTTAAATCACATGAAATTCATTTAAATGTGCGTTTGTCTCATTAAAAATCTTTTGCACATAAAGAAATATTTAATACTTTTGAAAAATGTGTTTATATCATGCAATGTGAAGTCTAACAAAAGCTGTTTTATTTAATTTGCAGCAAGTCACCAGGTCTCTTTACACATTTTTGCTCATAAAATAGACAATAATTGTATTGGTTATCTGAAAAATAATTGGTAACACTAACATAAAATGGTAAAAGAAAATATTTTTTCATCAAAAAAGTTATTAATGCAATTACACTGTAAAGGAAAGATATCCATCTAAATTCTCGATCATTCCATCTGAATTCACGCTTTTATTTACAGTCCATGCTGATGGCTGGAAGACAAGCAGAGGCAGGAAGTGAGAGGAGATCGCGATGGAGGTGATTTTACATGTGCTGGGTGCCACAGTGACCCAAGCTGTGCGTGGGCCGATGAGCCGGGACACAACTCGTTACTGTGAGCTCCCACGCTTCCTAAACAGATGGATGCAGGCTCACACGCACACATTCACATACACACAGATGGCACGCATGGACAATATACACACAACCAATACACTAATTCACCTTAATTAATGGTCCTATCAGTCGACCTGACACACCAAATTATCAAATCCAAGTGCCAACCTTCCCATACGGACACATTCATTATCCCAGATTTATTTGCTGTGTTTTCAGAGCATGTTTACCTACTTTTTTTTTTTTATGTTATTGCTCTTGTTGCACCTCATTTTTTCCTCTCTTCACAACACATATTTCATATTTTGTGTCCAAGAATGCTAATTTCTTTGTAACGAAAGGCTTTTTGCCCATTCTTTTATGTAAATTCTTCTGCCAAATAACTTGGAGAGTGTCATCGGCTTGAAATTTTCAGGTCATACCACAGATTTCTGGTCTGGGCTCTGGCTGGGGCGTTTGTGAGTGCCAACTTTACTTTACTTTCAAGTCATTTCGTCATTTTGTGCTGCGTGATTTGGGTCATTGTCCTGGTAAAAAAATAAAATAAAATAAAAATCTCACCCTAAATGTAGATCGTGTGCTGACTGCTGACTAAAACAGGTTCTCCTGAAGGATTTGCCTGTGTTTGGCTCCATCCGCACTGCTCTAGCTGGCAACAAGGGTTTCTTTTTTTTCCAAGGTGTTGGTGTGTTTAGTTTGTGCCAAACATAGCACTTTCTTTTTAGGCCAAAACTCAGTAGACCACAACATTTTCTTTCAAAGGGTTTCAGGTTTTGTCACATGGCTTCTAGCAATCCCCAGGCATGACTTAATGTTGGCCTTCCTCACAACTACATACCCTCAAGCCATACTCACAAAGACACCAAAAACCTTAACCAGTTGTTGATGCCTAGACAGGTTCTTCCATTTCAGCATAAAATCTCTCCAGCTCTGTCAGTGTTGTAGACGGCTCATGGTCACCTCTCAGACAAATGCCCTTTTTTGTCTGGTTGCTTGGGCTGGTAGGATGGCCTGATTGTAGCACTTTCAGGATTGTGCTAATATATATATATATATATATATATATATATATATATATATATATATATAAATTTTTTTTTGGAAGTTCATACTTAGATTACACTGTGCTACTACATGCCCTGTTTCTATTTTTGATGTGCTGCACAGCTGCTCAACCAAATTAAACTTTACCTTGTGTCTGAAATAAAATGATTTAATTTACAGTTATACACCAGTTTGTTCTTTTTCTCTGATCTTAGGGTTTGAAAATGTTTTGAAGCAAAGAACCTCCTGGCTACAATACAACGGAAACTATATATTTTTAAACCTTATTAAACTGCTTGAAGAAAAATAGTAAGTGTGATGTTTAAAATTAAATAACATACTGTCATTGTACTAAAAACAATGATTAAAACATTATCTGGAAATTGTTATTTTATATATAATTGTACATTTTTTTCATACCTAGCACATTATTATTATTATTATCATTATTATTATTATTATTATTATTATTATTATTATTATTATTATTATTAGATGATGATGATGATGAGGAGGAGGAGGAGGAGGAGGATGATGTGAATGTGTGGAGTGGAAGCAAAAAAAAAAAATGTTACCAAATGTTACAGGTAATCACAACTTTATTGATAATTATAGCTGATATAACTTATCATGCATGCGAGATATATTTACTACTCAACATTTTGGGGTCAGTAAGATTTTTCCGTGCATTTGAAAGAAGTCTCTTATGCTCAACAAAGGTACGTTGATTTGATTCAAAATACAGTACTATTGTAAAATATTATTACAATTTAAAATAGCCATATTCTCTTTCAATATATTTTAAAATGTAAATCATTACTGTGATGCAAAGCTGAATTTCTAGCAGTCATTACTTCAGTCTTCAGTGTCACATGATCCTTCAGATATTATTCTAATATGCTGATTTGTTGCTCAAGAAACATTTCTTATTGTCAATTTTAAAAACAAACAGTTGTGATGCTTAAAGGGGTGCTATTATGCTTTTTCACTTTTTCAACTTTAGCTAGTCTGTAATGTTGAAAAATAACCTCAAAAATACAAACAAAGAAACAAACCTCAAAGTCCACTTCAAAAGGAGATATTTTATTTAACAGAAATCACTTTTCAAAAAATACAATGAACAACTGGTTTGGACTACAACACATATTTTCCGGGATTTGTGATATCACAAAGATTGACGAATGAGATGAGACCTGGTTGAGCTGCAGTAGAGAAGGCATCGAGTGTTATCACTATGTCAGAGACACACTAGCTTTCCCAAGACAGACGAGCTTAGAGTGGTTACAATCATCCGGATTAAATCGCACTCCAATTGATTTGATTTTGACGCAGTATTTACACTGAAGCTCACAGTATTTACACTGAAGCAGTATTTACACTGAAGCTATGGTAAGGGGCATGACATTTCCCAACCAGGCGCAGAGTGGAGCCAATCAAAGCACACACTGGCCCAGCTAACCAATCAACAACACAACACATAATACATAAGAAAGGCCTTCATTCAATACATAAACAAACTATTATAATAGTGTTCATGCCAGACTGGGGAGAGGGGTGTTGTAATAATGTAAAATATGTGAAAAATAATGTGTTTTTTCAACAACCTAGTATGAGAGCCTGTTCTAGTACACCCCCAAAACAAAATCAAGACTTTGTAAAAGAGCATAATAGGACCCCTTTAATAGTTTTTGTGAAAACCGTGCTATATTTTCTTTTTCAGGATTCAGAAAGTTCAGAAGAACAGAATTTATTTGCAATCAAAATTATTTGCAACTTTGTAAATAATAATAAAAAAAAAAAAAAACATCTTACTGACACCAAACTTTTGTTTGTATATGTAGCCTATACTATTTTATATTATAGTGGGGGTGTTGTGTTCCTTTGCAGAAGGTTAAAAGCTTTGCTAGTCTTTTGATATACTTCTCTATTTTTTTTTCTACCTCTAAGAACTTCATCTTGACGTCTCACAGGAAGCTCCTTGGTCTTTGTGACAGCTTTTGCTGTGAGACCTCTTAAAGTCAGAGATATTTATTGTGCAATCAAACAACTGAACACAGGAGGTGGTGGATTCAAGAATACAGATGCGCCTTGTTAACATATGAGGCGTGATTCTCAAGATAATTGAACATCTCGCTCAATTTAGGCTGTTAAAACAAGGGCAGGTGAATATTTGGCAATTATGCAATTTTCTGATTTTAATTAAGAAGGATGTCATATTAACTTTATAGAAAGGAGAAAGAAAAAAATCCTGTGAATATGTTCATGATCTGTTAACAATAAAGCAAAATAAGAAGCAATCAATGTTGGCATAGATTAAAAAACAAAAAAACAAACAGACTCCCACCTATCAAAGAAAGAGACACTCACCGATCTTCTTTCATACATAAAAAAGAAAACACAAGAGCCAAACAAACAGTTTCAATACGACAAGTCCAGCGGTCCTGACCGCTCCACCACCACAGGGGTTACAGCAATGACCTGGACTTTTTATAGCTCTGTCTCATCCGCCGTCTGGGTCAAGAGACACTTTAGAGTTCAAGTACACTGAGGCAAAAGAAGTCTTGTCTGCTGCTCCCTGCTTTGAGCCTTCACTGGCCGACAAAGCACAATAATCCACATTAGATGCTCCAGTGGTGCCGGTGTCTACTGGGGCCCACAGTCGATTGACTGAGCTGAACCTTCTCTGTACACAGGCCCACACTGTGTGATTGACAGCCATATTGTTGTAGCCCCAGCTTTCTCGGGCCTGTTGTTGTTGTGTGCAGCAAGCGCTGCTCGTCTGTGCTGGTTGGGTGCAGTCAGTGGGGTTTCTACTTACATCTGCAGGTGGCATATTTGAGCATGCAATGCCTTTATACGAAGGAAGTTGCATAGACAGGTCCTTGAGAGAGAGGCTAATGCCATGGTCAGCTTTGAATTCTGGTTTCATTACAGTGGAACCCAGATGAAAATAACGATGGATTATCAAGCTAGCTAGTGCTGGTCTAGCTAGTGGTCATGTTGTTTAGTAACAAATAATAATGATTTTGTTGGTCCACTTCACTATATTCTGAGTGGGGCATCATTTTTATGTAAAGTTTAACCATACCACTTGAAAATATAGGTCACCCAAAAATGAAAATGTTGGCATCATTTACTCACCCTCCACTTATTCCAAACCTGTAGGATTTTTTTTTTTTTTTTTTTTCTTCTTCTGTTGAACATTAAAGAAAATATTTTGAAGACTGTTGACGGAAACCATTGGTCCGATTTGAGGCATTGCAAATGATTTTTTGTCCAAAAAAATCCTCTATTGTGTGGTGTCATTATGATTATATACCTGCTCTGGGACAGAGCATCCCAGAACTCAAATCGTAAATAATAAACTTGATTGGGCTGCATCTGATGTTATATCAACGATAGCCAATGAGAGTGAGCAAGCGTCATCTACCGGATGTTGTGTGCTTTTATAGCTAAAACTTGGCAGCCACAAACATGCCACAAAAGTAGAGTACTGAGAAAGATCATCATCCATATATATATATATAAAACACGTCTGTAAGTACGTGTACGTTTTCTCAGAGTACTGAGAAAGAACATCATCCATATTTATATATATATAATGTAGGGCTGTCAAATGATTAATCACGATTAATCACATCCAAAATAAAAGTTTTGTTTACATAATATATGTGTGTATACTGTGTATATTTATTATGTATATATAAATACACACACATGCATGTATATATTTAAGAAGAATATGTTATGTTTATATATTAAATATATTTATATATAATATAAAATATAAGAATATAAATATATAAATGTATATACATGTAAATATTTTCTAAATATATAATTTATGTGTGTGTATTTATATATACATAATAAATATACCCTGTACACATACATATATTATGTAAACAAAACTTTTATTTTGGATGTGATTAATCGTGATTAATTATTTGACAGCCCTAATATAATGTTGTTTTTCAGTGTACAACTGAACGAAGGAGAGCCAGCTGACAACGCTGATTGTCCTTTGTGTGTTTTCTTCTCTAGTCACGTTTGACCTCGCAAGTCACCGTGACTCATTTCACTGTAAAATTGTTCCTAAAATTAACAAGTGTGTGGTCTTGCTGTCTGGTTGAATGATCTAGTCCACATTCAGAGGATTATAAGGCTAAAAATCAGTTTAAATTGTTTTCATGTCTATGGTCTCCCATGGTTTTAAAATCGGTTAAAGGGGTCATATGATGCGATTTCAATTTTTCCTTTCTCTTTGGAGAGTTACAAGCTCTTGGTGCATAAAGAAGATCTGTAAAGTTGCAAAGACTAAAGTCTCAAATCCTAAGAGATATTCTTTATAAAAGTTAAGAGTCAACAACTCCTACCTAAAACCGCTCATTCTAACACGCCCCCACATGTCTATGTCACGATGTGGGAAGATTTGCATAACACCGGCCAAATGTTCACACAAAGAAAGAAGCCATAACTTTTATTTTTGCTGTTGCCGCTGACTCTCCATGTTGTGGAGACGATGTGTTTCATTTGTTTGGCCTTCCAAAAGAGGACACGACTAGAAATCAGTGGTCAAGTTGTATTTACAATACTGTTCCAGAACAGTCCAACCCAAATATTCAGATGTGTGCAGCACATTTTGCGGAGGACAAGGACTGATTCCTGTAAGAGTAGCCTACAATAAGGTGTCTGTTTCTATAAAGAGGGGCAATTCTAACTTTGCAAGGACAGACTGGCGCTTCTAACTCACAGTCTGTAAGTACGTTTACATATGTAAAGGATTTTGCAACTGATGATTCAAACAAGAGTTTTGAGAAGTGTAGAGTAACTGTTAGAGCTTGTTTGTCATTTCTCTGATCACAAATTCAGACATGGTTTTATGTTTATGCAGCACGTAAGTCATAAGTCATTCTAATCATTAATTATGTCCCCACTGGATGCAACAAATGCCTTGTTTTCAATGGGTTTACACCAGCTTACACCTCACTTTTCAGAATAATGAGCTTTGTAAAAATCGACACGTTTCAGAAATGTGGGGCATAGAGGGGAAACAATAATGTACATTATGTGGAAAATAATGTTTTTTTTTTTTTTGGTTGTTGTTGTTGTTTTTTTTGTTTTTTTTTACCTTAAACCACATAAACACATTGCATTACACCAAATACACAAAATAGTGTTCTTTTTAGCAACATCATATGACCCCTTTAAGATTTGAAAATCATCTAGTGTGTCCAAGGAATTTTAAACTGCACCAATTTAAATTTCAATCTGATTTCATGAAGAAGATTCATATGGCAACATACAATTTTTGAGTGGATTATCTGGTAATGTGAAGCATTCACAGATTGAATCTTGCACCTCCCGATCTGCTCAGACACAAATCAGGGCCACCCGGTCATATTAAACATGTTTGATATTTATGATTTTAAATCTGGATGATGACGGCTATTACTCGATACTTTCACAATAGCTAATGCGTGACTGCAAAACAAGCTGCTGTATGGGTCCGCTGGGAAGTGGAGAGGAAGGAACGGCTTGTGGAAGTTTTGCAATAACACGACTGTCTGTACAATGTGTCAAAAACACACCACAACCATAAAGACAAAGAGAAATGCTAGAAGTGCTGAATTCGCCTCAGGTTTGAATGTATCAGGTGAGTGTAGAAAGATAAAGTGTAACATATATAAACATTAGTTGCTGAAACATCAAAGACGATCTGCTGCGTGAGATCATGTGAGGCGCTCCCTTTGACATGATATTCTTAATAATATCTTGTAGTGTGTGATGCGCCATGATTTTCAAACCTTGTAGCGTGTGCATATTTAAGATCTGAGGGAAGAAAGTCTGTGAAGACTCCTTATGTATGTGCTTCAGCCACATTTCATAATTGGTTAGGATTTTAAAACTCCTGTACTGCGAGCCTGGCTTTGTTTTTAGTGGAATCTTTAAGCTAACACACAGGAAAAATAATAAAATAATTTTTATTCAATTTCACATCAGTATTTCAGGTGTATATTTAGTCATGCCGGTGTCCTGATCACTCTTTCTGGGTTTATTTTGTAATGACTTGCTAACTGTACATTATCCTTAACATAATGTATTGCATAATGTAAAGATAACATTTTACAGATTATAATTATTTGATTATGTTCATTTTAATATTGTTCATTGTTAATCCATGTTAATTTATACATCTTAACATTTAAATTAAAATAATGTAAAATCAAAAATTTGTAAAATAATGTATAATGTTTGTAATGTAATGTAAAAGCTGTAAAAGTAGTCTATTGTTTATTGTTAGATCATCATGCTTAATGTGTTAACAAATTGAAAGTTATTGTAAAGTGTTACCAGTTTATTATTAAATAAGTTGTAAAAAAAAAAAAGTCTTTGGACGTTTCTGAATATAAATGTAGCTTCTTCCATATATATATATATATATATATATATATATATATATATATATATATATATATATATATATATATATATTAAATTGAATTCCACTAAAACTCTGCAACATAAAAGCGGCTTGAGAGACTTGTACAAACTCAATAATTTAATACAGGCCGTGTCAAAAGAAACTAGATTAGGCGAAACCAATTACCACTTGTTCAAATAGTTTTTTCTTCTTGTAAAAGGCTAAAGAATAGATGTATGATTGTGGCTTAAACTGTGTCTGTTGGACTGCTACGAGGGATCTTTCACTTGTTTCCTCAAAGGTCTTCTGCTGGCATTCAATCGCATTGTTACTCACGTTATGCTTGGTCACCATGGAAACCAATGTAATAATCACACATGAACAGTTACAAGGTTTCCCGCCATAGAGAGAGCTGTGTGCTAAGATAACCAAAGAGTGTGTATTAGTGTGTGCTGGAACATAGCAGCACATTTCTGTTGCTTTCCCATGGTTGTGCTAGTGTGTGTGTGCGCTGGTGAACTGTGCGTGCAGATAACTCAAATGAATGCAGTGTTAGTCTGCAGACACATTATGATAGCCGAGTTTTTTCCCTAGCAAAGCCAAAGATCTTCCCCTGGGTGAAACACTGCAACAGCCTTACATCATTACAAGCAAAACAATAAAAAGCAACATATTGCTTTGAGAGGACTGTGATTCTAATAAAAATCGAGTTCGGATGTTTGTTTTCTACAAACGCTTTGTGACAGTGTCAGGGCAATTAATAATCTACATTACTCGGCACTATCCGAGCCGCTGGGCAGCCAGGGTCCAGCAGGCAAGCAAAGCTTTTAATACGACACGGCCTGGAGAATATAATTAAACACCAGTAACAGAGTTAATGTGGGTTCCCGCCCATTTCCTCTTTCAGGTCCAAGGGAACATGAGGTTAACCAAACGGACATCAATCCAGCACTCCACTTATTCCATTACGGTTCGCTAATGACTTGAACGGGAAATAGAAATTAAACACTCTAGAAAGGCATCAAAACAGGGTTTCTGTTTGGGATTTCTAGCCATTATAAAACACTAGAACAAACAGCATAACTGGTATTTCTACATATGAATAAGCACTTTCAGTTAACATCGTTTTTCCATACTGGATTGAATTTCAAAGTCCTTTATCTTGTCACTGAGGTAATACCCTCAAAGGGGCACCTTTGTATGGTATCTATTCCTAACGGGTACACATTAGTACCTTAAATAACCTTAAGGGATAGATAAAATATAAAGGTGTATCCTTGAAGGTGCTGCCTCAATGACAAGCTGTTGTAACCCTAAAGGTACAATTTTCGCACACTTAAGAGACAGTTAACCGTCAATAACTTTTTAATCTCAAAAGGGGCCAATGTACACTAAACAAAATGAAAAATGGTTCTTGATAACAAAAAGCTGCTGAAGTGCATCAAGAACCATTAAAAATGACCTCTAAGATGTTTTTGGATAGTACTCTTTTTATTGTATATAGACGGTTTCAACGGCAACAATATAAACAAACATTACTGCGCATGCGCGCTTTTGTGGCCCTAACTTAACTTCTGGTAGACTTCCAAATAGAATCAATAACAACAGCTAAGTAGTCCCTCTATAGTAGAATATTTTTGATAACAAGCAAAATATGTTTGCTGCATAAATCAGACTTACTGAAAATGAAAATTCATTCTCTGCAAGCAGAAGGTGCTTTAAAGCGGGAGAAACAGAGGTTTCCCCAGTAATTGCTGTAACTTACACAAAGCAGCGCTGAGCTCACAAACACTGCTTTATCAGGCATATAACAAGCAAGATTAAATGAAAATGACATTGAATATTTAATAGACTAATTAAAGATAGTCTTCTTTCAGAAATACATTGATATAAAAACACCCGCGCCTCGTTTTGATTTTTAAACGTGCAGTACGTGCTCATGTTTATTCAACGAAGCATTTTGGAAAATCGGTCAGTTTTGATATTGTGAGCGCCACGAATAAATAAATGTATGGGAACCACATCCCACAGCACAACCACCTGAGCCCAACTTCAGTCTACTCACCTTAACTTTAACTGTGTTTGTAGACGGCGCCATAGCCAGGCTGATAAACAAACACAGAACGGAAGTTAACCGATGAAACCATCTATAATCAAACTCTTAAAGGGATAGTTTTGAAAGAATGTTGGTAACCAATGCTTATTAGTTTTGCTTAATAATTTTGAAAGAAAGTTTGTAACCAAACGGTTTTGATTACCAGTTTTAAAAGAAAGTTTGTAACCACATAGTTTACCAGTTTTAAAAGAATGTTGGAAACCAACTAGTTTTTCTTACCAAAAGTTTTGATTAACAGTTTTGAAAGAAAGTTTGTAAACATACAGTTCTGATAACCAGTTATAGAAGAATGTTGGCAATCAATCAGTTTTGCTTACCAGTTTTGGAAAAAGGTTTGTAGCCAAACAGTTTTGCTTACCATTCTTCTTGCATGTTTGACAGAAGAAAGTCCTACAGTTTGGAAAAACATAAGTGATGACAGAAATACCATTTTTGAGTGAACTATCCCTTTACACAAAGTAAAATATCATCAGTGTCAGCAATTATAATATATGGCACATATGTGGAATGCAAGTCTTTCAAGCAAGAAGAAAACTCTATTCTTCCGGTCTAAAATGAGACTGGCAAGAGTCCTAAACATGTGAAAGCAATTTAACAGAGCCATAATAACAGAATCTCTGAGCTTCACTGTTCTGGCATTATCTGTGCATGGAGTGTGATGACAGAAGATGGTGTGTGGGGTAACATGGCCTGATGCCACAGCCTGCGTCCGCAATTCAATTTGAGACCATGCGGCGGATCTAGAGCCTGCGACAGTGAGGTGGAGAATTGACTCCGTCTGAGCGTGCAGATTAAACCTGCTGGCAGACAGAGGAAAGGAGTGGAGCGGGCTGGATCTGAGGCTGAGAGATAGGAGAGCTTTCGCCGGCTCCCCCCATAGCCCGTCCAATCAGATAAACAAAGCCTACGGAACGGTGATTTATAGCACGCGTGGAGGGCCTGACAGCTGCACGTCTCATCAGCATGGAGCCGGGCGTAATTAGCACGAGGCTGGAGCTGGAGGGGAGGGATCGAGCTTTGCTTTGCCACACCAGTCTTCAGGGAGCATGTAGGGAGCTTGAGCACCCAAACGTCACCAACCAACCACAAAGAAGATGAGGCCGAAATATCTTGGAGACTAGTTCCAATTCGCTGAAGACAATGAGGAATTATATTGTTTTCAGTTTCCCTCTCACTTCCTCTCTCACACCCACACACCTTCCCCTTTCTCGCTGTCTATATCTTTCCCTCCAGCAATTTCCACTCCAACTTCTATTGTGTGCATATACTGAGTGAGTAGATGGGTTTGTCAGGTGAGCCAGAACATAGAAAGCCAGTAATCCTGTCAGCGTAAGAACCTCCCAAGGCTTCTGGGATTGCGCTCTTATATCCATCCCTCACTTAGAGGCTGAATTTCGCATGATGTGATGGTGGGAATTGTGCAAGTGCATCCTCAGCACAGGAGCAGTGCAGTGTTTGTATGCAGTCCTTTGAGGCAGATGGCCTTATATGGGGGCCGACAGGCTTGATGGCGTGATTAATGGCTGGCTGTGCGTTGGACGGTGAGCCGTATCGATCCACCGCTGGGTCAGATCCTCCGCACGCTCGGCCAAGGCAGCACTGTAATTTGACTGTATCTGTATCTGCTACTCACCACCCTGAGGTGACTCTGTCAAGTTAATTTACCCAGCGACAACCACAGAACAAAGGCTTCTTAATCAAGTACAAACACAGTTATTGTATCATCTTAATACACTGATAACTCTAGAATAGCATACCGGCTCGCCGATCAAATTAAATAAGAGACGATGGCATTTACAGAGGCACGACACAACCTCGGCTAAGTCACAGCAGATATTATGAGAAAATCTCCTTGTTGACAGATTAGAGCGGTGCTTCTCAAATGGTTTTTCTTCAAGCTTCAGATTTTATATTGGAATTGAATTAATGACCCATTTACACCTCAGACTGAAAAAAATAATAATAAAAAATAAATAAATAAAAAAATCCTTATTAAAAACTTTACTATTTTAAATTTGATTACATTTTTTCTAATAAACAACAGCAGAAATGATTTATTATTTTCTTAGTTTCAGCCATATTACTGATTAATCTGCATCAAAATACATTAATTTAATTGGATTTACATTTATAATGCAAATACATATTACAGGAAGTGCATTTGTTTTGCAATCCTAACCCATCACTCAGCAGCCATATTTCCAAAGCCTTCTGGCAGCTATTAAGTATGCAAGACCAACTCCTTTCTAATTGAATGGGGAAATACTGAAAACTTGCCAAACTCAGATTTACATATTTCATATCAGCAACAAAATCTAACAGGAACTATCCCATACTGTAAAAGTTGTTTCAAACAGCATTAAGAAAGCATATATTCTGGCTGGTCCAGCCAGCAGTCCCAAGTGTGAATCTCAGGACACTGACTGTTTCTATGGGAACCGGAGATTATAATGGCAGCTGCAGTGATGCGATGACTTTACCAGTTGGCGATTGGCTTCTTCATTTAGAAGGCAGGACTTATTCTGCCATATTGTGTGTCACACTGTCTCCATTCAGAGCAATATAAGTTAATTGTCTTGGTATATAGAGTCTTTGTCCTAACTATGCATGATTATCTGGTTAATAGCATTGTACTATTTGCATTTAGCATTTCGTCCCTGCTATCAGAACAGACTTGAAAAACATTTTTGGGTCGTGACCCATCAGTTGAGAGTTATAATGATTGTAAGTAGGTCAGAATGACATGAGACTTGGATTCTGGCCAAAACAAATGAAGACAGCTAAGCGGTGGCGAAGAGTGAGTGCTCTCCGGATTTCAGTGCAGGGCGAGCATATATTTCCAGCAAAGCTCTGTGATGAGAGAGGAAGCAGTTCCTAATGAACTTGTGTGAATTAATGGCAGCAGCATTATTAGTCTGCCACAGAGTAATTAATTAGTCCCAGGATAGCCAACCTCTCTTACGCATTGAGGTTTAACATGACCCCGTCTCCGACACTCCAGTTTAAAGGAATAGTTCACCTTCGTGTTGCTCCATACATGTATGACTTGCATTTTTCAGTGGAACAGTAGAACTTCAGAAAAGTTGAATTTCTAAAGAGTTTCCAGACTGTTCTTTTTAATATATGAATGAAGACTACAAAGAGGAGCAAAAAAAGTATTATAAAAAGTGGTCCATATGACTTGCACTATACACTATATTTCAACCCTTCTGAAGTCAATAAAGCTTTCAAAAGTAAAAAAAAAAAAAAAAAAAACCTGACTGACTGAAATTGAAATATTCACTTTGATAAATATATACATAACTAATGCTCTCTTTTGAGTGTTAAGGGAACTGACTCTAATATCCAATCTGTGGAGCTATTCAGTTTTTTTTTATTCATATGTTTTCAATCTTTTACACATTCAACCTTTTAATCCACTTCACAAAAACCAATCTGAATGACTTCATTGGAGTGACATTTCACATTCAAGTCAGTGACTTGGCTGATTTGCAGTAGTAAAATTTATTGAACAATAACAAATTGCAGTCTGTTTCACCAAAGCTAACATATGACTTCAGTAGTTATATGGACCACTTTTATGATTCTTTTATGTGTTTATGTGTACTTTTTTAAAACTTGCAAGTGGAATGAATAAGAGTTACTAGCTATGGTTTGGAATGACATGCGGGTAGCAAATGATGACAGAATCTAATATTTGTGTGAAATATTCCTTGGAATATACATCATCCGTAGGCCCCTGAAAGAGCTAATAATGTTTTTAATGGACTCTGCTATCACATCTCTCGGACCGGAAGGTGTGTGGATAAAAGGACTCTCTGAAAAGAGAGGAGAGAATGGAAAGCACAGTTAATCTGGGTAATCTTTTTTGGGAGGCACAATGTAGACATTCATTTTATAATCTGTCTCAGTATGTCAAATACAATAACAAAGCCATTCGCCATACTGCTGATGCTGACAGCAAGGTTCACCGCTCGGTCCAATACTAATTTAATGGTTCCTTTGCAGTCCCTTTGGGAACAGCAATAAAGCCTGGTCTGCAATATTGTCAATGCCACTGAACTCTCTCTCTTGCTCTCTCTCTCTTTCTCTCTCTCCAGCTCCCTCTCTATGCAAACCCTTGTGTAAATCTGCAAAGTAATATCCTCTGATGTAGATTTGAATTATTCTGACTATTTGAGAGTCAATATGGATAGCAGTCGTCTGATTAGTGCTAAAGACCAGAGCTCCACTTCACTTTGAATTTCACACATTTGCTGCAAGAGCTCAGGGCATGCAGATTTATCCACATGTTAAAACTGAATCATTTGGATATATTGTGAGAATGATTTATTACATTTCATTACCATAATAACACATTATGTTGGTGAAATACTTTCTCATATCCACATATTATACCTTCCATGTTTTACATGACTTCATTTCCCCTTATCATACGGTCCTCTTGGGTATATATTACCATATCACCAATTTGGTCCCAGAGAACCATGAAGGCTATTTCAAAAGACTTCATTTTTCTACACTCGATAGTCTATCAACTCAAAGCTTGGCTAAACACAGATATAGACCTACTTTACATGATAAAAGTGTACATTAGATGTATGAGTATAATTAGACATACTTTCATGGGGAATGAAATTGCTATATAAAAAAATAAATAAATAAGTATACCTTTCTTATTATTTGCTAATTTGCATATGAATGTATTGGACTAAAACAAAAACTGAAACCAAAAAGTAACTCATTTGTGAAAAAATAAAAGCTATACTAGAACATTTAAAAGGCAAGATGTTTAGTTTTTAATTCTTACTATATAAGCATTTTTGTAAATATATTTTTGCAGATCCTAGAATGAAAACACCTGCCCTAAGAGACCTGTTTATTACTCTATTTTGACACGTTTACTGCATTTTGTCTTTTAAGGTCAGACCAGCAAAACATGATTTACACAAGGTTAAGCTTCTGTACTGATATCTTTTTTGATGCTAGATCAACCAATCATTGCCATAACCCTAGCTGTAAAATAAAAGGGCTGCGATTGGTTGATGGGAATGCAGTTCCAGGAACAACAAAGGATGTCGATCCAGGAAAAACTCCTACTTGTGTAAATCATGTTAAACAACATCAATATCCAGGAAGAGTAAAAACACACACCAAAGCCTTGGCGAGTCTGTGAAAATCAAAACCAGCTGCTGTACAGCAGCAGAAAAAGCATGGCTATATCGTTAAATGCTCCATGAGTTTCTGACTAGGCTTTAATGATACATTATACTGGTTAATACATTACCATATCATTTCCCACTCTTCTCCCTATGGTCTGAAAGGCAAGGCATGAAATGAGAGAGGTGAAATAGAGATATTAGCAGGGTCAGAACCTTCCCAGCCAATCACCAGGATGAAATTCAGACAGTGTGTGTGTGTGTGACCTTGTAATTTGCATTTCTTTCTAACCTGCTCTCATTCAGCCAAACAGAGCCCAGGCCAGGCCAGAACACACAAACAGTCACCCGATAAAGCTAAATTGTCGACTATGGTCTGACGTTTTATGGAAAATGATTGCCTTGAGTCATTCAAGTTGCCGTACATAATTTTCTCGCGTATGAGTTGAGGATACGAGAGAAAATGAAATTAGGCGGCTAGAATTAGTTGAGGCAATTGTTTTCTGTAAATCATTTGGGTAAACGGCACTAATCAGGTTTTCAGCGCACTGCGGGGTTGAGCTTAGCAGCCAAGGCCTCTACTGTGGTGATTTATTAGCGGAATGCAGAGGATGGAGGGAAATGATGGAGAAGAACTGAGAGGCCAAAGTATAGAAAATGAGGAACCTCCCAAGTAGGCCTGGATGCTGAGTAAGTAGTGCAGCAGATGGATCACAACCAGGGTTTCCCAGGATTCCCTAGGTCTGGGGACACCCACTCTGATTCAGAGGAGTGTGTCAGCATCAGCTCTGCCAGCGTGACCCTAATCATCTGCTTCTTCCTTTTAGACGTGGAAGCAGTTCATATTGCTATGGCGAGGAAGGCGTGAATCTTTCTGATCTATGGCTGGCTCTCCGGGTGTTTGGAGGACAATAAATCAGCACGATTGGTTGGATGGGAAATCAGAGGAGTCTGGAGCTCCATTCACTGGTTTTTAATGGCCACGCAAGGTGATTTGTGTTCCTGCGAAGTCACAGTGGCGGGAAATGCATGAGGTTGTCAGCCGAAGCTACGCAGCAGCTCTGGGAGTCTGACTCACACGTGGGAGAGTAACAGCAGGAGTACGTAACACTGATGGACTGTCAGGTTAAAATTGTGAGGATTCCAGTTGAAGATGAACTAGCTTTATTCTGATCATCCATAGTGCCCATCTGGATTTGGGTTTGACACCACCGTCTGTTCCATTACTGCGCCGAATCCAGATGTGACCTTAATACTGTTGTCAGGAGAAGATCCCAACCCAGCAGACACCCGTATAAGTCTTATAGGTCACAAAGGTCTCTGATGGTATTGGGCAGTGTGTGAGAAGCCAAGTCAATGGCCATCAGACACAAACCATCTTCCTGGATCAATGCAGCTGGATCCATCAGGCTCAGGAGAGGAAGTAAGAAGGGACAAGTGTCTGAGGCCAAGCCGCCCTGGCTCTCGCTCCTCAATTTGGCTCTTGTGCCATCTGATGGCTCCATTCCAACCCATTTGATCTTTACAAAAGCTAAAAGGTCTGGAGACAGTACAGGTTTACAGTGACTACAAGAAGGTCATGTGCTCTTCTGCTTCTCTAAGCTTAGGGTCTCTTCTACGCCCACCGTAGCCAAGAAGTCGGGCACTTTTCTGCAAGATAACGCATTAAAGTCCACAGCACGATACTTGGAGTCTCATTCCAGTCTTGTGAATTAAATTTGATGATAATTGTCAGCAGCTGCTCATATTTCAGGACTGTAACGGAGACATTTACACTCTCGAGCGTACAATCACAAATGATTAACCTGGTGAAGAAATGAAGAGGTGAAGAAGTGGAACGCATCGCATCTCTCCCTGGACAGGTTCAGCCAAGTGATTTTCCTCCAAATTAACATCAAAACCTTTATTCAAATGCTGTCATTCTGAATCACGTTCCCATAGCAACACAACTGCAACAGCAAAGCAAGAAAATATGTGCCCAAGTATTTGACGATGAACCCCATTTTATGATTTCGTTTCAATACACGCTATTGTTGTTTTGGAGAGGGTGTTCATTTGAAGCTGCTTCACCGTTGAGTGATTTCTGGATTGTCTGAAAGACAATATGTTTTTCTCTGTTTAACAAAGGCGCCCGAGATGCGCCTGGCTACCGACGCAGTTAAGCGGTGTGTAATATCGGGGGACTTCGAGGAGCGAGGCCGATCTCAATCCCTGTCTTCATTTTTGGCAGACCGTGTGGAAAGCCCCTCGCTCGCATGCTCTCTGGCTGTCCTCAACCTGGTAGTCATGGGAACAGGTGTCATGTGACCAAAAGTCAGACGAACTTGGGCAAAGGAGGGGAACTGGCCCCGTGGAGGCAGTCAGCAGCGCTCTTGTCTCTTCCGACACGTTACCTTGGAAACAAGCCGGGGAGACAGGAAGCAAGGATTAGAGTAAGCCCCTGTTTGTTTGAATAAGAGTGAGGATGCTGCTCGGACTCCAGACTGCGCTTTGTCGAGGGGGGATCGTGGGGGGTGTTGTGTGTACAAGAGTCATGTTTTCCGCACCGTGAAGAACAGGGTGAGTTTTGATATCAACCTGACAGGCCTGTGTTTCCGCAGCCCAGCTGCGTAAGGCCACAAATAACAGGCATCATAAATAATTCATCCACTGTAGTGCAAATGATTGCGAGAATTGTATGTCTCAGCTGCCTTATTTACACCCCCTCAACCCATAATTAGATCTGTGATACTGTAACACCCCCCCACCACCCACCCCAAACCCTGTGGTGAACTTACTTGTCCAAATGTAACCAACATACATTATTTTTAATTTATGAGGGTCTTTGACTTGAATTTTATTTATTTATTTATTTTTTTTGCTTCCATGTTCAAATTTATTCAAAAAATTATTTTGAATTATTTTGAAATTATTTTTAGGTTTCCTTTATCATGGACATTGTCATTTTCATTGCCCTATGAAGGTTCATGCTCAGGATGTGTGTTAGACAGAGTGAAACGCAAAGTCCCTTGAGCAGTGGCATGGCTAAGGGACGGAAAGAGCCCTGTACCGCGTTTTCCCCCGAGTGCTGCCAGAGTAATTATTTAACATCAAACAGCTGGGCTGCAAGGTTAATAAAGGGGATGTAACTGAGCTCCCAGAGGCCCTACAGGACTAATATTTACTGTTGATTTGGACGTACTTGAGAAGGAGTCTGACAGTCTCTCAATATCGCTGACAGTTCTGTGGACAGATGGGGGTTAGACGCGCTGGCCTGGGGATATTTTACAGGTCCCGGTGCCTGTCGATCACGACAGCTGGAGACTGTTGCCACTGCACTCGATCCCGCGTGGGGCGAGCAAATTGCAGAGAGCGGCTCCTCGTATTCTCAGTGGTGCTAGAACATGCCAATGATAAAATCGCATTATATGTGCAGATTAGTCTGTAGGTAAATAGGGGCTTCTAGCCTGTCATCAATATAATATCTCTCTCATTCTCCAGCTCTCTGAGCAGAAAGACCTGGGGAACTAAAAGACAAAAGCATCAGTGTTAAAATCAGATATGAAACCTCTGTGCCTATGGGTTCAAGTGCTCGTTCAACAATGGGTGACCCACTTATTTTAATTGCTTATCCGCAAACACAAAGGGGAAAAAAGATAAATAACACAGCCTTGTTCCACCACCATCCCCGTGCTTAAATACACAGCATTGCACAATAACTGTATGATCAAGGCGTTTTCACACTTCAAAGCATAAAAGTGAATATATTAAGGGTGTTCAGCCCCAAAAACTTAAAGAGTCTGTGAAGAAGAGCTTTTACAGCAGGATTATCGACAAACAAGCTTAACATATGTATAGTAGATTGCAGCCTTGAATAGATGCATTTGCCAACATCTACTGTACGTTAGCATTCACATAGCAGGCTCTAAGTACCAATGTTTTTTGGGAATCTCCATAGAATATCCTTCTCAAGGAGTCCAGCACCTTTTTTCATCATGTTTGAAGTGGTCTTGACAGAACTAAAAGCATCAATACTATTTTTCTGATATATTAAGGCACTCGTCCTCATAATTTCCTTCATTTCCATTTATCAATTCACAACAGCTCATAAATGACCCTTAAGGGATGTTGTATCATACTGCAGTACCTTCATTTAGCACTGATGAAATGCACTTTGATCTTTTTCCATTGACATTTCAAAGCGAAATTGCACAGAAATTTGTTTCATATTGTTGAAATTATTAAGCATGAAGCTGACTCCCAACACAATGTCTTGTCATTTGGTCTCAAACCAATTATGGTAATACTGCTTCAATTGACTAGATAAATACCCAGGCTCGAAAGCTCTCAGAAAATAGATCTGGACAATATTTCGCAATACAAGCTATTTTTTCACATCCAATTATCATAATGAATATTTATTCAATCAGTTACGAAGCTCAATGCGAAAAAGGCATAGCCCCTGAGGACGTGCGGCGGCTTTAGCCAGCGGCCTGTGACATTTCACAACGGTAATGCCATGAAATTTTTCACCATCTTGGTGGCATTTCTCATCGTCACCATGTTTTGTCTGATTCTGAATGCGGGATGAATGTAGTGCGCTGAAAACTTCATGAAGTATTATGCCTTGTGATTCATGGAAGGATAGTCTACCATAGTCAAATTTTTCATCTCAAACACGAAGCTTTTTATGAATTATTTGAGAGAATTACGCAACGCACATCACACAGCCTGCCCGACTGTGCACGGCCATCAGGAAACAGCAGACGGAGAGATATGAAGATACATCAGTTGACATTTTCGCTCGACTCCCTTACAAGCAGACAGCTCTGACAGACAAGCCGCTAACAGCGTACTATTGACCCCAAAATCATTGAATCCCTTTAAAAGAATGCAATGACAGATCTGTGGGCCGTCCTTTACAGAAAGAGCACTCAATAAGTTGACATATTTGTGTTTAGTTTCTCACTTTTCCCTGACAGAGCTGTCAAAGCATTCAGTCACCCTTCGTAACTGATTTGGGGGAGTCGTGGCCTAATGGTTTAGAGAGTCGGACTCCCAATCGAAGGGTTGTGAGTTCGAGTCTCGGGCCGGCAGGAATTGTGGGTGGGGGGAGTGCATGTACAGTTCTCTCTCCACCTTCAATACCACGACTTAGGTGCCCTTGAGCAAGGCATCGAACCCCCAACTGCTCCCCGGGCGCCGCAGCATAAAATGGCTGCCCACTGCTCCGGGTGTGTGTTCACAGTGTGTGTGTGTGTTCACTGCTCTGTACATTTTCACTTCCTAACTCTAAAATACAGAAAACGCTTTTGTGTAAAGTAAAATTTCTTACAAGCCAATGTGTTATGACAAAACCTATAACATACAACAAGACCTACAAAAATAAAAAAACTTAAACTTTATCTAATCTCGAATGGCTGTCAGGCGTTTTTCCAGGAATAAATGTGAAACTTTAAAGCAAGTAATGAGAAGGCGTATCGCAATTTTCTGAGAAGTGCTACCTTAAAAAGGAATGGATCTTCCCATGAGGGGCGTGCGGAATGATGAATTGCATATGATATGACATGGAGAGCTTGAGTAGGAAAGGGAGGTAGCGCTTTTTAATACTGCTGTCTAGTTGCTTTCATTCTCTGCACTGCTCCCTGTGTTGTCTTCGGTTTTTCAGTCTCAAGCTATTCTCCTCCCATATTGTCCCATTCATCTGCCCTGACACCAAGACAATGGCTGAGGGACCATCACATGCCTCTCAGCACATTGAAAAATGAACTCTTTCTCACTATCCTCTTACATTCTCAGCAGTATAAAACACCCCACATCTCTCAGCATGTCTAAGCTGGCGCTCTGAATCAGGCTTCTTCTGATTGAAGCCAAACGGGAGCGTGGTGGAGATTTCTTTTTCGGAGTGAAGGTTAAAATCAGTCTGTAGAAAGATCACAGGGGTCACAGCTCTTGACTGGTGTGAAGGCGAAGACGTGTGTCCCTGAGGTGCGGACAATGGCAAATTGCTTTTCAAATAGAAAGGGTCACTTCCGCTCTCAATGGAACAGAAATGTTGATCATGTTAAGAGAGAATCGTGAGAAGTATATCATGATATTGGACATTTCAGAGAATATAGGTGTGATTCAGAAAAGGTTTTGAATGGACAATGTTGAAGGAAAACATTAAGGATTTTTTAACGCAAATGCCCGCATTAAAACCTAGTGAAATGACTCAATGTCCACATAAGAACCTGATTTAAAAATCTAGATGGTATAGTTCCCCCAAAAATGAAAATTCTGTCATCATTTACTCACCCTTGACTTGTTTGAAACCAGTATGAGTTAATTTTTTTTCTGCTGAACACAGAAGATATTTTGAAGAATATTGGTAACCAAATAGTTGATTGTAGCCATTGACTTCCATTATAAGAAAAAAATAAAAATAAATAAATACAGTGGAATTTTGACTTAATTTTTTTTTTTTTTTTTTTTTTGTAAATAAGATTAGTTTCTTAAAACATTATGTATTGCTTAAAAATCTGATTTTTTTGCTCTGAGCCAAGAATTTGCCTCAGACACCCAACCTGTGTCAGAATACACATAATTTCTACTATATGGTAGTTGAAAAGCAATAATGCAAATTCCTGAATTCACAGTATTCATAAAACAGTAGGCAAAAGGTGCAAATCTTATGCAAAATGTTCTGTCTCTTTCTGCAAATATCATTTTCACATGGTCTGTGAGAAATGTGGGGAATGAATGTTCACACTAGAATGTGATTTATAATAGATCTAAATTAGTTTGTTTAGAAAAAGTACTGCATTTAAAAAATAAATGTCATCTTTTGTAATATCTATATATAAGAAGTTTACAAATAAACATGCTTGACATTTTGAAACAAATTATTTGAACTATTTCATTAATAGGACGCCGATTTTTTTAAAGAAAACTATTAATTCCAACACAAGTCTTTTTTTTTTTTTCTTGGTTCATGCATTCTAGAGATAATTATGATGTCAAATAACACATTTAAATCTATCACTGCATGTCAGTACAGACTAAATTATATTTCCCTTGGCTCATCAGTGTGTTGAGTAAAACCTTGAACAAAATTATCTTATAAAGTAGCATAATTAGTGTGAATATAATGCCCAAAAAGCATCTACTGTAGGTAGGCACCACACTGGGATTTGAGACACATGCTAACATGTCATATGCTGTACAGAAGAAAAGCTGCAGAGAATGCTGGAAGGCCTAATATTTAATCAGTTCACCACTGATAGGAGTATACCAGAGCGCTGTCAAAACAAATGTGTAACACACTGCTCAGCTTTTAAAACTACAGTACAATGTCTTGAAGGTAAAAAAGCATTTTCTTTTTAATGGTTTTTCATTTTGCTGGATGTAAAACACTAAGCACCATCAGACCCCCGGTGTGTTGTTCACACAGAAAACAAACACCCCATTTGTTGTTTAGACAGCGTCTTCACAAAAAAAAAAAAAAAAAAAAAAATTAGTACCGCACATTCTCTGAGTGAATTAGGTAGAATCTAGTGCTCCGGGGCACAATTGCTTGTGTGTAATGTTTAAAATGATTGTTGACTTTAAACCCTAATTCTGTTCCCAGTCCACCACGAGCCACTCAGTCTGCTGACACGATACGGACAACAGAAACTGCAAACACATTCTCCCAGTACTTGCTAGGCCAATGAAAACATCATCAGCTGCCTGGTGATTACTGCTGTGGGCACATCATTGATCTCCCAGAGAGCTGGTCCATCCCGTCACCACTTTCACATAATGGGCAAACTTTTTCCCCGGGCTCTAATCGATACACCGTGAGAGCCTCCACTAATGTGGCCAGGCCGCGATGGCGAACCCCCATTAACTTTGATCTGTGCAGAGTGGATCACCTCCCTGCATTTAGAGTGTCTTCATTGACCAAGTTCATCCAGTGCGCTTTAAACCAACAATCCAAATGTACCACAACTCGGCATTATTACCATTACACCATTTACTTACGCACATCCCCTTTGGCGATAATCAAAACGCGGCCATGAAACGGATGCATAATTAATTTTTGTTTTGATTTGGCGTTATGAAAGGGGAAACTTTAAAAAATATATGCCTCTACGGTGTCGTTTTTTAATAGGGTTTGCTCTCAGAGCCTTATGTATTCGTTGCTGTCCTAAAGGAAGAACTGGTTATTGGGTGGTATCGATTCTCTTCCAAGCCCCTCTAGCGAGGAGACATTAGTCAGCTCTGGCTGCCCGCCAACTAGTCTACATAACTGAGAGTCTGGCGTGTTGCATTCAGGTTGAAGGATATTTTTAATCTCGTATATGCAGCCACTGTAAATCGGGTTATTTTCATAATTAAGAGAAATTGCTGCACCGCGAGATCAATAGGGTTAAAGATATACAACCTACGGCAATAACGAGCCAATCTGAATTTGGAATTGCAGTTAGGCCGTGTTTAGCAAGAGTGCTGGAACTCGGTAAGGCAGAATTATAATAGAAAGACACCTGATTCACTGTTCAGTGTGAGAAAATAGTACAAAACAAACGTGTCGGACAAATTACAGTAGATGGATGTTCTCGGTTCAATACAAGTTAAACTCAATGGACAGCACTTGTGGCATAATGTTGATTGCCAAATTATTATCCAGTATTACAACTTTGTTTGCTGTGGCAAACATGATGCCTAAAACCCTAAAATGACCTTACAGCTCAAATAATACCCAGGTTTTAACAGAATAATTAGTTTTTGGTTTTATAAAATTATAAGCTTCACATTTCTGCTTTTAAATGGATAGTTCACCCAAAAATGAACATTCTGTCATAAATTACTCATCCTCATGTCATTCTGAACCCGTAAGACCTTCATTCATCTTTGGAACACAGATTAAGATATTTTGATGAAATCCGAGAGCTTTCTGACCCTCCATAGAGAGCAATGTAACCACCACGTTCAATGCCAAGAAAGGTCCTTACTGGACATTGTTAAAATAGTCCATCTGACATCAGTGGTTCAACTGTAATTTTATGAAAACAAAAACAACAACTTTTCAACAATTTTCTTCTCTTCTGTGTCAGTCAACGTGCGAAGACTGGCACGGAAGAAAATCAATTGTTTAATCAAGTCGTTATTTTTGCTTTCTTTGCACACAAAATGTATTCTCGTAGCTTCATAACATTAAAGTTAAACCACTGACGTTACATGGACTATTTTAACGATGGTCTTACTACCTTTCTTAAATGTGGTAGTTGCATTGTTGTCTATGCAGGGTCAGAAAGCACTCGGATTTCATGAAAAAAATTATATTTTAATTTGTGAACGACGGACTTGCAGGTTTGGAACAACATGAGGGTGAGTAATTAATGACAGAATTTTCATTTTTGGGTGAACTATCCCTTTAAATTCTCCAAAAATTGCCTCATCAAGTGCCTCATCACAACCTTGAGAGAAAAACTATTTTATGTGGTAAGCAAAATTATGCTACAAATACTGTCGATTGAGCTCAACTTGTATAGAACCGGGAATATTCCTAAATTCAGTAACTTTGAATCTGTCTCAAATTTTTCCTCTGGTGGTTCAGCTAAGACTTCCCATCTGTAATTAGTTACAAATTGGATGTATCGTAATCCTCAGTTTAGACTTTGCATTTAAATTTACTTTTATGTTCCTGGAAAATGCTTTGGTGCAAACGTCTCCCCTGTTTTAAATAATGATCCGATTCTTTCCTCTGTGTTGTAGATGTGAGGTCGCCCAGGAGGATGAGAGATGCTCGGGGGGTTAGAGTGCCGGTTGAATTCATCAGCCCGCAGGGAAACCAGCATCCCACCCGGCCGACGTTTTCAAAGAGCCCAAATGTGCAATTATAAACACACTGAAGCAGAGTTGCTTCATTTTACTTTTCCATTATTTCAGGGCCGAGCTGAATCATTTGGAGAGAAATAATGAGTCAACCTAATCAAGGACTTCCGCTTATTGCTCAACAATAATTACATAGTCAGACCCGCTGCAGAGCTGTATGATTTATGACAGGACATGATGGATATTAATGGATTTCTTAATTGGTGCATATGTTTATGAAATTGGCTGGCTGGCACTGACATAACAGGCTGTCAGGTAATGCGAGCCCTCTTCAGAAACTGCCTGGGTGGCTGTGAGGATAGAAAGCTGTTTGCTGCAGCTCTGTCTCTGCAAATAAAAAGGAATAAGAGAAGAAAAGAATGGAAAAAAACCCAGGCTGAATTGAGGAAACCCACCGTGCTTGTGTAAAAATAATGTTTCACTGTTGCATGAATGCATTTTTAATGCTTTTTTGTTCAAGAATGACTAGAAACAAAGACTCCACAACATTAAACTTTCATAAACAAACCCGCTAGCTTTTTATTGGAACTAACTGCGAAGAAAGTACTTTAGTGAGGTTCTTATATAGTACGGTTGCGTCACCGCCGAGAATGACTGATTTTATTCCCTTTCGTTCGCCTCTTGAGCTCAGACAGAACTGTCAAAACAAGACTCTCTGGCTATAGGTCAAATTAGTTGATTGTTCTCTCAACTCGCTTCCTGAGTCCATAAGATCATTATAGTAACTCAAAACCAGTTTAATAGAGCATGTGGTTTGTGGGCAGATGTGTGTATGAGATGCTGGCATGGTTCGCTTGCTTTTAAGATATGCGTGATCTGAATTCCTCGTAAATAAATAGCCAAACAAACAGTAAATTATCTCTCCAATTATTTGCTCTGGATGTAGTCAGTCACGCCTAAAATGTTCAGGTTTAGTCTACTCATCAGAATTCAGACATCCGGGATGGTAAATTGTCATTGAGGTATTGGCGATGGTGAGCTCGCAGCATTAGGCGAGGAAGAGAATCCGATTTAATTTCATTGTAATTCTCCTTAATGCAATTTGCTCCGTGCCTCAGTGAGGTAGAAGACGCAAGGAATGGTATTATGCCGTTTGATCGAATAACGCCGTGTAAAACAACCTGAAGATGCGTTTTATGTAAGATCTGAGCTTTTGGAACTCAATTTCAAAAGTTCAACTGTATGATCTAGTTAAGAATTCTCTAAAAGCCTTACAAATGTCCAGTAAAATTGTACTAGGTTATTTACAAGCTATTATTTCACACACATTTGCTGTTGCTTCTAGTTTGTTACGCACAATGGTGTAGATATTGCTTACGAGTAATCTATCTATCTATCTATCTATCTATCTATCTATCTATCCACACACTGTGTATACAGTACTTTTTTCCCTAGATTATTTCATGTCACGGTTTGGCAAGGGAGGAACGACTGACTTTGTATTTAATGTGAATTTAATAGAAACATTGTAACTGACTAATTATAACTCTTTCATTGTACAGAAAGCAAAGAACATTTACATTATCAAAGAACATTTTAAGCACACCCAAAAACACTCATTATAAACACTGAAGCTGTTTACACTGAGAAATCAAAATCAGATCAGTAAAATCAAATCAATGTAAAATCATACTAGTTTCATTGCAAGTCTTTTCATAATCAAATCTGTTGCTGCTTGTAGTTTGTTGAGCGCCATGGAGCAAATATTGCTTATGAGTGATTGGCGCTGCTGACGATATTTAAGGAGATTCATTATCAAACAGAAGAAAATGCCAGATGTTTCTCCACGTGTGGCTCAGGTCTCCAACAGATCGAAGCTGAGAGAAAGAAGAAAAGGATGTTCTGCTCGGATGGACTCCTCTACATCTGCCTTCTGGGCTTGCGGTTTCTCATTAAATGCAGACAAAGACTCCATGTTTTTCAGCTCCTGACGGGCCCAAACTGAAAGCACGGGGACCGTGGATGCACTCGTCCCATCTGCGGCTCTGACTTGCGGGCCTGCCCTGAGAAAAAGAAAGAGCTGCGGAAGAAATCGAAAGGAGAGCAATAGCACAATCTCATTTTTCAACTGCAACTGTCACTGATGATGCACGATGTGTATAAACACACATACACATACGTACACACACACACAAATGGCGACTGTAGCAGCATTTCGATTCTGGCTTGAGATCTAATCAGCCACATGGGAGCAGGTTGCACGTTTATAAGTGGTGCGATGGGGGTGTCGTTCACACTTTTTGTGAGAAGAACATGCAGCTAGAAGGTTGTTTTATTAACCATCTTTCACCATTACCACACCACCTCCCTTTCCGTCACTCTTTCTCTTCATTTTGTGGTCACGTACAGCTGAGGAAGTTCATCCTGCATTGTTTCCATCTCGCCTATTCTAGGTTTCAAGGGCTCAGACCTGTCACGAGGCAGCTGGATGCTTGTATTCACCATGTTCGAATGCAATGGAGATTTATGAAGCTAAAGATTATTGAGCCATGGTTTCGTTTTTGTAACAAAATATCCCCTATAAAGCTCGCCGTTATTGCCTCTTACGGACAGGGAGCAGGAACCGTAATCTGGCTATTTTTATCGCATATGCCCATGGAACTATTGTCAGCTTCAGACTTTGTTCTTTGTGGGGATGAGCGCCGCCTCGGGCAGTAATCACTCTGACAGCCCTCTAGTCTCAGAGAACCTTTGGATTTGTGATTTTCCCGCTTCATGGTCTTTGGATACATCAGGATTTGTAATATTTCGGGTTCAGTCCTTTAGCAGCTCAGGCTTTCAAATTTCATCACAGACAACTGTAGACTGTATAGACAACTAAAATGTGGTGGAAAAGTGGTATTGGTTTGAAAACCGTAACCTGTTCTTTCGATACACATTGCTTAGAGTGCACAGTTGATGGATATGTTTACTTCTGCGGAGAACAAATTAGCTTTAATTAAAGCAAATTGCACTCTTGCTTCTAAGTGAAAAAAAATATAGGTCGTATGTGCTCTAATTGGTTTATTCAAATAGTCAAACCACAATTTGATCATTATTTTTCGCATTGCTGCTGGAAACTAGCTAACAAGACCACCAGTCGTTTTCAAAGTTTTGGATTATATAAATCTAAAACAGATTAAAAGTTGTGACATGCAGTTTACTACCACAGAAATATTTCGAAATGTCCCACAGTTTGTAATACAAACAAACAAAGACTTCTTCTTTTTCTACAAACTGTGGGATGAGTCAAAATTATTTTCTGGGATAATCGGCGGGATGGCACAGCACAGATGCTGTCGACAGAGTTTAACTTGTATTTAACCCAGAACCAAGAGCGCACAAATGGGGAGCATATGCACTGAAGGGGATGCCTGACGGCGATCTCCCGCTCAAATGCTGCCATGCACCCACACCATAAAAAATAGTAGCTTTCAACCAAATACAGTGCTGCATAAAAAAAAATTACTGCTAGAAGGGATACTCTAATGTATCTACTTTGTAGCAAATTTGTAGAAATTCACTTTTTCAATAATGGAAGCCATTTCTGCTTTAAAAATGAAATAATGAGAAACTTTTGTGACATTGATGAATTAATATCTCATAATAAGAAGAAAATAATAATGACTCAACATCTCACAATAATGAGAGATAGTAGTTTTTATTATGAGAAATTCTCATTATTATGACAGGCTAAATCATTTTCATGAAAGTTATTCATTATTACAAGACACTAAATCATAATTGTTAGATTTTTCTCAATTTTATAACATTACCTCATAATTTTCAGAAAACTTGTCATTATGAGATACTAAGTTTTTAAGTTATTATTATCAGAAATTTTCTTAATATGAGTCATAATATTTAAGAAAATTTGTCATTATTATGACTTAATCTTATGGTTTTTTTAATCTTACTGACATTTTCGACTGTCATCCATGCCAAAAAAGGTAACACTTTATAATATCACATTAGTTAGAGTTAGCTAATGCAATTAACTAAAAATGAGCAATATATTTGTTACAGTATTTTTTTTACAGTATCTATTTTATTAACTTTTGTTAATAAAAATAGAGCTATACAATTGTTAGTTCATAATTCCTTGATAAAATAATTTGAACAGATACAACTTTTGATTTTAATTATGTATTAGTAAATGCTGAAATTAAAATTTGCTAAGATTAACAAATGCTTTAGAAGTATTTTTCATTGTTACTTTATGCATTTGTTAATATAAAATTTAATATAAAATAAAATGGAAAAAAATCAATAATGAGAACATTTTGGAACATTGATGACATGTTCATGATAATGAGAAATTAATGACTCAATATCTCACAATAATGAGAAACTAGGTCATTATTATGAAAAATTATATTAATATGTAGTTAATGTTAAAAAATCAAACCTTACTGTTACAATTAAATGTTACCAAATAAATTGTAATTAACAAGTTAAAAACATGCACATCATAGAAGAGGTTTATTTAATTCAATGTATATATGAATTGCTTTTTAAATGTGTTTTTGTAATGTCACAGGCCCATTATCTCTACCTGATGAAAAAAAGTAACTTGTTACTAGAAAACGATATCATTTTGAGAACAGTTGAGCTAGTTTCACATAACTGAAGGATGCCGTTAACTAACTTACAAACAGAGATTACTAAATATGCAAAAGGCAGCAATTATGCTTATTCACACACAGACACACACAAATGTTTTTTTGATTCATTGGCCTGCTTTGGTGATCTAAATTCTCATTTGGGTCTGAGAGAAGCCCATCATTTGGTCATTGAGGCCAGAAACCCGGCACTGGCTCAACAAGAAATGGACGAGAAAGAGCCAAGTCTAATTAAAAATTGGAGCGCAGATGTTTTGCCTCTTCACTTTCCTCTCAGACGCCTCTCTTCAGCATCTAAGGCTTTCATGCCAGTGAGACGCAGTTTCAGAAGTTCATTAAAGTGATATTACTGGATTTAAACTAGACGTGCACTATAGGGCAAGATGCTTGAATATCACCATGCGGAACATGACAGTGTCAATGTCTGAACAGTGATCCATGCAAAAGCTTTTCCAACATGAAGATCATCACATAATACCACAAACTGACAGCTCATTTACATAATGGAACAAGATGACAGTGATTTGTACAGTCGACTTGGTTAAAACTTTCTAAACTACAACCATTTGTGAAATTACTAATCCAAACATGGGGAACAACGAGGCTAAAAGCTGCCCGGGATAAAATGGTCCCTTTTGGTTTTATTTTCTCCTAAAATACATAATAGCACCACAGCACTTTCCAAAACACCTGCTTGTCACCATCCACTGCAATTTTCCTGATGCATGACGTCAATGACAAAAGGTTGATTTTAGAATAATCACATTTATTTGAAGAACAAAACTTGTTTATGATTTTTTAGTTTTATGCAAGCTGATTAAATCCATAGTTTTTCAGTAAGTGTCAGATAAGTGAAGGGATAATGTTTTAAATCCTCCTTGTTGTAGGAGCTACACAAAAAAAAAGAATTCACAAATCCTCATAATGCCTATCTTATCTGTTTAGTTACCATGGAGATGTCAGTTCAGAAATGCACAACTTGTCAGATCTTAAGACGGGATGTTTCTGTGATACGACCCCAGAGAACTGAGGTATAGGGCGCCAGATATTTCACAGATGAAGAGTTCAGATGCAAAAGCCTCTAAGTGCCATTTGAAATTTTCTTCTAAAATGAGCATTTTTGTCAGGCTCCTATGTTTATGTTCAGTTATTTCACTTTATTGGCAATGAAAAGAACCTATTCATTGCCATTAAAGTGAAATTACTGAACATACACATAGGACCTTGAGAAAAATGCTCATTTCAGAAGAAAATTTCAAATGGCATTTAGAGGCTTTTGCATCTGAACTTTTTAGATGTTTCTTTTTCTTTCTTTCTTTTCTTTTTTTTTTAAATACGGATTCTCTGGATTTCAATAACAATCATTTTTTTTTTTAATGTAATAGAATAAATTAACCACATTAAAAAAGTCTGCAATTAAAAATAAAATTGACACTATCTTTCAAACCAATAGGATTTACCCATTTGTCAGAAAATTTTTTTTAATAATCAAAAAAAAAATAAAAAAAATTTAAAATAACACCTTCTCTTATATATATATATAATAAATAAATACAAGAAATAATATGTATTTTGTTTCAATTTTTGCATAAATGTATCTGTTATGCTGAATGACAATGAACAATATTTAATCCATATTTTGATATTTTATTTATTTATTATGTTTTATTTATTTTTATTTACAAAAGTTATTTGAAACATTAAAGTAGACACTTTACTTGCATTTTACACTTCATGTATATAAAATCACTTTTTTTTTAATTTGATTTGATGTGGACACCAAAATGGTACGTCCCTCCTTTTACCCATATATACAGTGCACATACTCTAATGGTATAATGTATAGGTTTGAGGCACCAGATATTAATATTATATTTATTTCTAGGATTAGGGCACATATAGTGCTGTCAAACGGTTAATTGCATTCAAAATAAAATTTTGTTTACATAATATATGAGTGTGTACATTTAATATTTATATATAAAAAAAAAAAAAACAAAAAATAAAAAATAAATAAAAAAAAAATATGTGTACATATTAAATATATTATATATAATATAAAGTATGTAAATATATACTAAATATATATATATATATAAAGAAAAAAAAAAAACAAAACATAAATAAAAACATAGATAGATAGATAGATAGATAGATAGATAGATAAAACTAAAAACTTGTTGTGTGTTTATTAAGAAACAAGACAGCCATAGCGTCATTCATATCATGGGGGTCTGATCAAAAACGCTGATTCATGTTCAGAGTGAGATCTCGTCCCTCCGCCGCTGTTTCGGATGCGAGCTCAGCAGTGTTGCTTTCACTCCGAGTAACTCATGCCATCTGCCATGCTCAGCGCTCCCCGCTGAGAGACCATTAATTACCAGATTCACTCTGTGGGACAGTGGGAACTGAAACACTCACTTAAAGCACTTAAGTGCATGCCAGAAAATCACAAGTTATTTAATCTATCACTTAATTAATTCATTTATTAATCAGAGACTTTTAAATGTAGTGGATTTCACATCCTGTGAGTCAGGCTTACTATAGTATCCGGGATGAAAATTACATATTGTTTTAGATGTGCTTCCCTGGTACAATTAGATTTGTGCTCACAAGTTTTAATGATGTTCTGCTGCATGGCACTTATGGGCAACATTCACCTGTTATGCAGTTATGATGCAATGCCAGTAAAGCCACTACCCCATCTCTCTCTCTCAATCGCTCTCTCTGTTATTAGAGTCCCAGTGCTTGATTATCCAGTGAAAAAAGCCACAGACTAATCCAGCTCAGATGCCCTTACTCTTTGGTTTAATATCTTAATTGGAGAGAGAGGGAGTGGGAGAGAATAAAACTACCCTACCACTTTCATTCTCTATATTTTTCTTCCAGAGATGAGTCTGGAGTGCTGATGTCAGGACAGTGCTGTTTCCGTGGTAATGAGCTGTCAGCGATATGAAGCTGGGCACTCGATTTCTCACGTCACCCATCCCCCTTTCCAAATCAGGGCCAGAGACCAGAGAGCCAGAGAAGCGCTTCCCTCCTCGAGTTTTCTGGGAAGAGCGCCCTGGGGACGACAGTGTCAGAGATGCGGAATAAAAGCCAGAGCAAAAATGGTCAGCTCGGTTGCAGACTGAGCCAGTGCAGTAATTAGGCCTTTAGATGTCTGGGGGGGGGGGAGGGGGGGGATGGGTTGGATGGCACTCGGGGTAACCTCATCCGCTGGTCAAAAGCAGGGGCTGTCAACATTTGTGGACCCAGGGACCCTCCCACCCCAGACTCTCAAGAGTCCAGGAACCAAAGATATAAAAATCCCCCTGAAACACTGGATAACTTTTTTAATAGTATTAAAGAATATTTTACTAAAGTGTTGACCAACTTTATTATGTCCTGAAGTCATCATGCTACATGACAGATGTAGAACTGTGTTCCTAGAGATAAGTGATCATAGATGTTTATAGATGTTTACCAATATTTATTAATATATAACAAGTATTTAACAATTATAGACAGACAGACAGAGAGATGCATTTACACATAAAATAATTATATTATGTATGACAGACAGACATATACAAATAACTGATTTGTATTATATATTACAACATATACTTTTATATAGTATTTATTATACTATTTTTATATAGTATCTATCTATCTATCTATCTATCTATCTATCTATCTATCTATCTATCTATCTATCTATCTATCTATCTATCTATCTATCTATCTATCTATCTATCTATCTATCGGTCTGTCTGTCTCAGATTCCCTGTAGTACCCTCACAAACCCCCAGGGGCCCCAGGATGACAACAGCGCATCTGAAGGATTGATTTAATTCAGCAGGCGCTAATATGACAAACAAACAGCCAAGCTCAGGGCTGTTCCAGGCCACGGTTGTAAGCCACACTGATGCCGCAATGCCTCATCACAAGGAGATGTGTCATAAAGAAGGTTTACGCAGAGCTTGTCGCAGCCGCGCTGGCAGTTAAACACGCACTATGCCTCTGAGAACACCACTGTACACCAGAATATTTTCCATTTACTGAGATGCTGTCCCCCAGCCGATAGTGTTGGAGACAGCGTGCGCAGAGATCACTACAGGCTGTCAGAGCTGCTGATCTCCGGAGTGGCTGATCTCTGGGGCAGGCGCACAAAAAGAGGAATTCAGGCTGCTGGAGTTGGTTTAGCTGAACATTACTTTACAATTTGAAAATGACAACACAATCATTTTCGCCTATTCACTGAGGATTATCTCAATGCACAATGGAGGAAATGTAATTAGCTCATTATTCACATAGTAAGCCAAAACATGTCACAATGGCACATTAGCAGTTGCTATTGTCAAGATAGCTGAGCACACGGGCTCTCGTTGCTCTCTCTTTGGAATAGAAAAGATGAATACAGTAGAGGAAATTTGGCAATTTTGCGTATTTACATTCTGCAAAATCTGTGCTGAGTGTACATTTGCTGCCGTTATTCACTGTTCTCATTCCAGCACATATAAGGCATGTTTCCTGTACCGATCTGAAGATGCAGATGTGCAGCTCTGTCCATGGTGCTGAAACATCTACTAGCTACATTTACATGCAACCAAATAATCCATTAATAATCCAATTAATGGCTCAATTAGACTGAAAATCCTTCAAATAAGCACCTCAATCAATCCGTTTGAGCTTTTGATTGGATTGAAAGGCATGCACTGTAAAAAAAAAAAAAAATCAAACTTGCAAAAAGTAGCTTTTTTTTAGTGGAAGTCAATTTATTATTTAGTGTGAACTATGAACAAAAATACTGTAAACAAGTCTCTAACAATATGTGGTTTGTTGGCCTTACTTAGATACTCAAGTATATGTTCAAAACCTGTCCAAATGTTGTCCCAGCTTTCCAAACTAAGTCATCTGAACAATTCTATGTTGCATAATATTGTGCAAGTTCCTAGAATGCATTGCATCTTGAAAATATTGTGGTAACTATTAAAAAAAGATCACTGCTTTGCATTAAATTACTGAGTTAATTAATGCTGCTGCAGTTAGCTGTTCATATTTGTTGATTATGATTGTGTTTAAGATGTTGGGGTATATGTGCATTTCACTGCAACTGCTGGATGTAATATATTTGACTATTAGGTTAATATGTTTAACTCTAGTTTTAAGAGGCAAATAATGACCATATCATGTATTGTACGATGGCGTTTAAGTACCATGTTAAAAAATGTAAAAAAAAAAATATAAGATTACTGGATTAATGTCGTAATATTTTAAGAATAAAGTCAAAATTTTATGAGCATAAAGTCGAAATACTACGATAATAAAGTTGAAATATTTCAACTTTATTCTCGAAATAATAAAGATAATAAATAATCGAAATGATAAAGTCGAAATTACGAGAATAAAGTCGAACTGTTTTGAAAACAGTGTTTAAATGTTTTGAGAATAAAGTCAAAATATTATAGCTGCAAGCAGCAATTACGGGGCCAAGATTAGGAGCAATTACGAGATTAAAGTTATAATATTTTGAAAGAATATTAGCCTATTGCACATGCAAATGGCCTGATTTGGGAGCATTGGGAGGTTTTCCAAAGTCTCAGCTTTCAAAATCTCTCAAAACAGCTTGCAAATAGTCACTTATAAAAGCCACGTTATAAAGCCTATCTCAGAAAAGACAACATAACTTATGTTAACAATGTGGAGCCCACTTCAACCTTTTGAACGTTTTGTTGTATTTAATTAAATACATGTGAGGAATGAAAGGTTGGACACCACAGACGTTTTTTTTGCTGAGAAGATGGTGGAATTTTCACAAAGAAAACAGTAAAATTTAATAAACTGATTCACATGAATACAGCAATCTGTCACGCCTGTAACATCTGTAATTTTAGATGTTTTAATGTGGAACTAAAATGCCGTTGTAGTATTGTGATTTGAAAAACAAGCATAAATGTGAAAAAATAAAATAAAAATTAATTCACTGGGTGAACCGAAGTATTTAAGTTGTGAGTTGTTAGTGGATTTAGCTTATTTTTTAAGTTGGGTCAACTTTTTTTGTGTGGTGTAGACCTGAATTAAAATGATCAATGATCAAAAAAAAAAAAAAATAGCATTTAAATTATTTCATCTAATTTTCTCAATCAGATTTTAATACCTTGTTAATTTTTTATTTTTTTTTTTCAGAATATGCATTTGTTATTAGAATTAGTGCATGTAAACATAATCAAATGAATCCTTTGCATTGTGAAAGGGATAGTGAACAAAAAAATGAAAATTCTGTCATCATTTACCCATCCTTATGTAATTTCAAACCTGTATGTTTACTTTCTTCTAACCTTCTTCAAAAGAAGATGATGGAAAGAATGTAAATGCTGCTTTCCCCATACAATGAAAGTGAATGTGATGGGTGCTGCTGAGCAACAAAAACTAGGAAAAATACAGTCAATTTTTGCTACAATTTTTGTGCTATGTTTTAGTACTATGCTGCTCTTACTGTCATTTATAGAACTTGACAGCACATGTCCCCATTCATTTTAAATGTATGGGGAAAAAGCAGCGTGAACATTGTCTAACATCTGCTTCTGTTTTCCACAGAAAGGAAAAAAAGTGGATTTTTAACGACATGAGGGTGAGAAAATGATGACAGCGTTTGCCTGAGGATGTCCTCAAATGTACGGTACAATGCAGATCTGTCACTGTCCTTGGTCCTGAACTTTTCAGCCCACTCCATGAAAGCTGTTTGGTGTCTACACTAAAATTGAGTTCCCTAAGGAACTTTAGCTTTTTGAATAGGAACCAAAAAAAAAGGAGAGAGAGAGAGATAATTTTATGGAGGATTACAGTGTGTTGGTTTAATTAAAACATGGTAGTTTTAAAAAATGTATTAACTCTAATTTTTTTATTTCCTCTGCCTTCCCCCAACCTTTTTTTTTTTTTTTTTTTTTTTGACACCGTGTAAATCCCACACAGCTCCAATTAAAGACAAAATATATATTGATTTGTATTTTGTGTGGATCCACACTGTTTCTCTCTTATAAATGTTGTGTCATTTCAGTAATTAGCCTCTGGATAATATAAATGTTGGAGTTTGGGCTTGTGTTTGGACTGCCAGCCAAGAGCAGAGGAAGAAACTAATTACCAGCCACGCGCCTGCGGAGTCAAAACCTCCACCCACGTACACACACACACACACACACACACACACACACACACACACACACACACACACACACACACACACACACACACACACACACACACACACACACACACTTAATTAAACTGATGCACACATGCATACATATGCACATAAGGAAATTGTAAATCTTTCATGTTTTTGAAAAAAAAATAGTATTTCAATCTTTCTACTAAATTTTGTTTAAATCAATGTGCTACTTGCTGTTTCTTTATAAGTATTTGTGAAAATTATTAGGCTACTTGCAACTTCTGAGAAAATGTAATCAATTCAAGAATAAGAGTCCAAACAGTTGATAAAAGCATCACAAGAATAACAAAATTATTATTACTATTATTATTATTAGTATTATTAAACATATAAACATAGTATATAGAAGTATTCCTGCAATGTAGTAGTAGTAGTTCTGTAATACTGAACTATTATACATACACAATGCACTTATATATGCATATGCATTATTTTTTATATTTAAGTGTGTGTGTGTGTGTGTGTGTGTGTGTGTGTGATATATATATATATATATATATATATATATATATATATATATATATATATATATATATATATATATATATATATATATATATATATATATATATATATATTACTGAACTACATATACACGATGCATATATATATATATATATATATATATATTTAGGGCTGTCAAATGATTAATCACGATTAATCACATCCAAAATAAAAGTTTTGTTTACATAATATATGTGTGTATACTGTGTATATTATTATGTATATATAAATACACACACATGCATGTATATATTTAAGAAGAATATGTTATGTTTATATATTAAATATATTTATATATAATATAAAATATAAGAATATAAATATATAAATGTATATACATGTAAATATTTTCTAAATATATAATTTATGTGTGTATATTATTATATATACATAATAAATATACCCTGTACACATACATATATTATGTAAAAAAAACTTTTATTTTTGATGTGATTAATCGTGATTAATCATTTGACAGCCCATATATTACTGAACTACATATACACGATGGATGTATAATATATATATATATATATATATATATATATATATATATATATATATATATATATATATATATATATATATATACAGTACAGGTCAAAAGTTTGGAAACATTACTATATTTAATGTTTTTGAAAGAAGTTTCTTCTGCTCATCAAGCCAGCATTTATTTGATCAAAAATACAGAAAAAAAAAATGTAATATTGTGATATATTATTACAAATTAAAAGAATTGTTTTTAATTTTTTTTATACTTTAAATTATCATTTATTTCTGTGATGCAAAGCTGAATTTTTAGGATCATTATCACATGATCCTTTAGAAATCATTCTAATATGATGATTCATTATCAAAGTTGGAAACAGTTCTGCTGCTTAATATTTTTTCAGAACATGTGATACTTTTTTAGGATACTTTGATAAATAAAAAGTAAAAAAAAAAAAAAAAAAAAAAAAAAAAAGAAGCTATGTTTTTAAAATAAAAATATTTTGTAATAACAATATACACTACTGGTCAGTAATTTGGTGCAGTATTTTTTTTCTTTTTTTTACATAAAATCAATACTTTTATTCAGCAAGGATGTGTTAAATTGATAAAAAGTGATAGTAAAGAAAATATATTATTAGAATATATATTATTAGAATTTTTATTTTTATTTTGAATAAATGCAGTTGTTTTTAACCTTTTATTCATCAAATATATTAGACAGCAGAACTGTTTCCAACACTCATAATAAATCAGAATATTAGAATGATTTCTAAATGATCATGTGATAGACTGGATGTTACATGTGACACTGAAGGCTGGAGTAATGATGCTGAAAATTCAGCTTTGCATCACAGGAATAAATTATTTTTTTAAAGTATACTAAAATAAAACCATTATTTTAAATTGTAATAATATTTCACAATATTATTGTTTTATCTGTATTTTTGATCAAATAAATCCAGGCTTGATGAGCATAAGAGACTTTATTACAAAAACATTAAAAATAGTAATGTTTCCAAACTTTTGACCTGTACTGTATATATGCACGTTAACAATCTGCCACGTTAAGTGAACTTCAACAGACACTCTCTGTTGAACAATGTGCAGGGACCCTGTCATTCTGAACAAAGCTAAATGTGCTGCAAACCTTTGTGATTTTCCTCTACACTCCTTATGACATCATCCCGCCATCCTCTACTCCTCTGGTCTCACAGTAAGCTCTTATGTCTATGTCCTCTGATTCAATCCATATTCCATACACACCTTCTCTCTCAATGCCTCAACTAAATAATACAAACTACCACTTCCTCTCACAGTACAAGTGACACTGCCAAAGCCTTAGGCGAGCCCGGCACAGAGAAAATGAACTCGGTCCTTTGAAGGCGATGGCCCCTTAAAGCTCAGAACAAGAGAGGACTGGCTCAATAATTACCAGAGCACAAAGCAAAGGGTTTTCATGTTCAGGGCTATAGCACTGCATGTGGCGTTCAGACTATTTAATTAGACAGACAGATTTGTAGCAATGCATATTTCCCCCTCCCACACACACACACCCAACGCGCCTGTTCTGCTCCAGCTGAATGAGCACACATACACACGCTTGTCTTAGTCGCTCTTATAAATTCACACACAGCTACCTGGCAAAAATGCTCTCTCAAACACAATCTCAGCATAGTCTGTTACACACATACACCGGCCTATTACGGTCTAAGACACAAATACCTTTTAACAAGCATGCACTCCCAGATCCACCCACCCACACGGGGCTTGCTGTCAGACACCTGCACACACACACACACACACACACACACACACATACACTCCACAGTAAGTTCAGTGTGCTAGAGCTCCATTAGAGATGTTGGATGCCAGAAGTGCAGGTCAACGATATGGCAGTTAAAACAAATTCACACAGTGGAAAACAGCATTTTTTAATAAGCAGAGGTTTTTAAAAGGGTGTAATCTGGCTTTTATTGACATTTAGACACTGGAACTCTTTTAAAAACCCTGTTTTTCATCTCGCTAATGCAGATCTTTTCTTTGAACTAGCAATGGTCAACTCTGTAATTGAAAAATGTTCCCACGCTGTCCTATTTACTAAGCCCTACAGAGACACACAACTGGAATAAACATTCAGGCAAGAATTTTGATTAATTATTACGCAACAAGTCCATACAGTATGTCAACATCGACCACTGCATTTAAGATTTACTTTTAATTATTACACAGCACTCTGTATTTATTCTGAATGGTCAGTTAAAGCATTCAGAGTTCAGATGTTTCATAACAGTGTTGTTTTTGACAATGCAGTATCCACCTTATATTCCAGTTCAGTAGTAAGCAATTTCCTGTGAATACACAAGACTTTTTAATTCATTATGGTGGTTAGGTCACATTAATTGCTGTTTGTTGAGTTTTTGCAGGAGAAATCCATATATTTCAATAGGAATTCACGTGAATTGTCACGCTATAAGTAATTTTTCCTCATGCAGATTTCACAACAGGTTCATGTTGGTCAAACCATGAAGTGACATAAAGTGACTTCTGTGTGACCAGTGCTTCATATGTCACTATACTATTGACAGAAGACAATGTACCCTTTAGGGCCATAGAATTTCACCTCCTGACCTATAGATAAATCACTATAAAAACAATTCGGCCTATTTATTTGCCCTAATTTGCCCCCTATTTGCCCTGACATATTTGAGGTAAAAATTACCTTGCTTGTTAAAAATAAGATGAATATTGTATCAGACCTTACATATTCGAAAATGGCATTACAATGTGTGGCCTTTCACACACTGGATTCGCTCCATCTCCTTTTTTTGTACAAAAGCAACAAACACCATCTTGTTTGTCTGCTAATGCAGGTAATAGGAATGGAGTGACATTGCAGTGCACATGCCAACATCTAACATTCTCATCTAACATTCAACACAAATTTTTAATTAGTAATTAGATTTTAAATTATAATACATTAATTTAGAATAGGACATGACATGTTTTACAGTGTTCTGGAGTGCCGCACTGATTTGATCAATTTAAAGGCCCCTTTGCCCTCTAAATAGGGTCATTCATTTTGATGGACAGCTTCCATCTTTCATTTGAACTTGTATGGTCATGCCACACCAACAAGCCTCTTGTTTGTACCACCCCGCATCAGATTGGCATTGTTAACCGAAATGCACACAATCATCTCAGCTCTCATCTTGCCAGCCAGCAGCTTGCAATGCAGAGATCATGAATATTGACAGGAGATACAGGACTGGGGTCCGGCTGCTCATTTCACCACGTCAGGCCACACTGCAAATCTAATTCATTTTCCTCCCTGGACCACCATCTCACAAAACTGCCAAGTGTGATGGATTGAGTCAGAAATTCATTTTTCCTCATGTTCCAGAAATCTTGCAACATTACAAATTGAGGAGTATCCTGCGGTGGTTTGTAGAGCACTGATTTGTTTCTGTCCAGCGTTTGGGTCACATCATTTTGCAGTGTCATTGGTTTACACTTGCCTCCCTTGATCCCTAGCAACATTGTGAATGGGAAATTCATAAAGAAATAATATTCAGTTTTTTTTTTTTATCCCATCCTCAACTTTAGTAAGTTAGATATCAACGTAGGTGCTTGTTGCCACCGGTAGAGGACCGACAAGAGCCAACAAGATCCATAAAACCTAGAGTAAGACATCCAAAAAATACAATAAAAGTAATTAAATTATATGTACATTTAAAGTGATTAAATTATATGTTAAACATTATATATTAACTTATGGTAAAATATCTACAATAATTTATAGTATTCAGAAAAACTACTTTTGAATAACCATCAGTGGGGGAAAAAATGTACGCATAATCCAAACCTCTCTTATTTGAAGTATGCTCTGAAATTCTCAGTTAATATTTCAATAATAATAATAATAAAAAAAATCTGATTTATGGATTGATTTCTGCCATAGAATAAAGACATATGCTAATATACAGCTTTTTCTCTCAAAATTCAGACTTTTTCTTGCATTTAATCCAATACATTCAGTACAGTACATACATACTGTACATACATAAAAAACTGAATTGCAAGATGTAAATTCAAAAGAGAAAAAAAATGTGAGATATAGCTTAGAATTGCTTGCAGTTATGACTTGATTTCTCAAAATTCTCAGTGTATCTCACAATTTTTTAAAAAGTAGATATCTCACATTTCTTTCTCAGATTTTTCTTTCTGTCTTTCTCTCTCTCTCTCTCTCTGCAGTGTTTTTTTTTTTCTTCATTTCAGCCATGGAATAAAATGAAAAAGTAATCAACAATTCTGTGTTTATATCTTGCAATTATATTTTTAATAAAAATATAGAATTGTGAGAAAAAAAAAAATCAGCATTTTGAGATAAATAAAGTCATTATTATAACTTTATTATTATTATTATTATTATTCTGTGGCAGAAAGGTCTTCCATAGTTGTAAGCTGATTTAAACAATTCAAGCATTTCATCTTTGAGTAAATGTTTTATTTTGATTGTTTATATTTTAAAATGATATAGTTATTCTAATTTTACATTTTTATTAATTATTAACTTTTCATCAACTCAAAAATTTCTTGTAGTTCCCCCGTTAACCTCTAATGGAATGCAAAAAAAATTTTTCTACCTGACTGTCACACGTGCTGGAGTGTAAAACAAGCGCACGACGAAGGAGATATCAAAGTAGTTCTTTAAATGATCCACAGGAGAAAAAGGGCACAACCAAACACAAATCCAAATAATCTAACATCAGTAGCGGACAAAGGAATAAGAACACAGACTTTAAATTGTGAACGCAATCAGTGGGAAACAGAAACAGGTGTGGGGCTAATTAATTAACTAAACAAGAAAAGGAACATGAACGAATAAGGAAACTCAGAAAGAACAGAAGTCCATAATTGTGACACTGACTTCCAAAATGCCTTATGAAAAATGAACCATGTAATTGCGATATCTTTTGGCAGCAGCTATTTGCACAAACTGTAAATAGCAATTAGATGCTATTTACACTAAGTGAAAACAGCATATTTTCTTAGTGATAAATGCTATTTACACTAAGTGCAAATAGCAATAGAATCTATTTACACTAAGTGAAAATAGTAGTATTTTTATCGATATGCTATTTACACTAAGTGCAAAGATTCTATTTACACTATGGATTTTCTGCTATTTATACTACTTATTGCACATAGTGGAAATTATCTGCAACTCAATATTGTAGTACATTATAAAACAGTATGCAATAATAATATATTGAGTGTAAATTACAATGTTAATTCAAATGATTAAAGGGACACCACCTTATTGGGACAATAAAGCCTTCCCTACACCTACCCTAACCCTTCCCAATACTTTATTTTCAACTTTTTGAATTTCCTTCATTTTAAATGCCTTTCTGATGTGATATGAGATTTGAAAAGGGAGGGAAAAAAAGTTTGGCAAAAAGCTTGATAACTGAAAGCTAATTGAAAGTGCAAAAAAAAAGAGAGAGAAATGTTTAATTTGACCATTTAACTTGGGTAATATGATACATGATATGATTTCAAAAGACTATGAATTATATGAATTAATGAATTGTAGTTCCATGATCACGTTTTTCCATTATTGCCATCTACATCTTCATACCCATAAAAAAGCATCCCTTTAGGCTCCAAATGAAACAAGATCTTGCGCAATAGCAACATCTTCCCACAGGGGCTAACGTGACCACACCAGGCTTTGATCTCTTGGGTCGAATGGTCAACGGAGTTGCAGGCAGGTGGTGAAGAATGATATGTAAACACTCTACAGGCACAAACTGCTTGGATGGGTGTGTCCTCCTGCAATCCCTCGTAACAGCCTTGCGCTAAGTTAGCTAATATCCCCATTCCCAGCTGCCGTTGTGTTTTGCTGACCAAACACATCTGAGCCCGGAGAGAGCTAGAGGCAATCAGCAAGCGGGTCGACAGCCTTGATCGATTATTGGCCTTGCCGCTTGCCGGGTGATTATATATCATTTGTATGTATTGTGTTTACTTTCTTAAGTGTAGCCTCTGCTAATCAAATACGCTCTGCTTAGACAAAATGCAGATGCTGGTCAGGAGCCATTCGCTCTTGTTCTCATGAGTCACTGCTTCTCTGACTAGATCGGGCATTATGCCTGAACATTAGACTGATAAAACCCTGACAGCCCAGGCCCTGGTTTGAGTGTCAGAACTGCGGCAGAGGCAATTTCATTAACTTTCCTTCTATCAGTTATTAGCAATATCAAAAGAGTGTGAAGTGTGTTTGTGTGCCGAGAAGATGGTTATCGATTGCGAGAAGATATCTCCTGAACTCTGTGCGGCTGCTGACGCCGAGAGATTGCTTTAGATCGTATGAGTGCATATGGAGGACAGTTATGTTGCAGATAACTTGATACATTGTGAATTGTGTCATCGAAGATGAATGTATAGTATCATGATGTCTTAAAGCGTTTTCCATTGAACAGACAGTAAATCTGCCGTTTTTCTCAGAGAGACAATACACATGGCCAAGGAAATCTCACATTTGCAGTCACTGACAGTTAAGCACACTTAATGCTATTCATTGCCAATGAAACATGAAATTAATTTGCTTTTTATGTACAAGCACAGCCCCATTAGTAAGGCTCAAGTGCACCTTCTTTGACACCAAACTAAAAATGTTTTTTTTTTTTTTTATAATAAACTTGGAATAATAATGGATGTTACTTTTAAATAATAATTAATCAAAACTTATTTATTTATTTAGTTAGTTAGTTAGTTTACTGAATCTTTAATAATAAACTGGTAATGATTAAGGAATTTACTAAACATTAGTTGTTTAAAGCAATTTTTTTTTGTATTTTTTTTTTAAATAATTACACATGTATTATTATTATTATTATTACAGTTTGAGGACAGTAATATTGCAAATAATGTCAATGGTATTGAATAAATAGTATTATGGTGTCTTCAAGCATTTTCCATTTTAAAGTCTTTAATCAAAAAGAAAAAAAGAAAGAAAAAAGAAAGAAAGAAAGAGAAAAAAAAAGAAAGAAAGAAAGAAAGAGAAAGAAAAAGAAAGAAAGAGAGAAAGAAAGATGTAAATAAAAAGAAAACAAAGAAAAGAAAGAAATTTAAATTAAAAATGATTTTGGAAGCTACTTTTGAACAATAATTGTTTAAAACAAACAAACTAATTTATTTAGCTAGTTCGTTTTAGAATCTTATAATAATAAACTTGTAATGATTAAGGAAATTACTAAACATTAGTTGTTAAAGCAAAAATTTATGTTTTTTATAATTACACATTCATTAATATTTGTATTATTATCACAGTTTAGGACAGTTATGTTTCTTAAAGTCTTTAATAAAAACAAAACAAAACAAAACAAATGGAAATTATTATGGCAGTTACTTTTAACTATTAAAAAATCTTATGTATGAATGCATATTAACATTTCAGAAATTCATTTTTTTTAACTGAAATAATCATGGAAGTTACTTTTAAATATTAACTGTTTAAAACAACAAAAAAATCTTTTATTTTATTATTATTAATTAACGATATGTCTGTCTTTTATGTAAAAATAATTATATTTATACATTTTTATTATTAGTAGTAGCAGTAGTAGTAGTAGTAGTTTAGAGGATGGTTATGATGATATGTTGTGAACTGTGTCATCAATATGAATATGAATATATAGTACATGATGTCTTAAAATGCTTTCCATTGAATGGACAATACATTTTTGCCATTTTTCTCAGAGAGCCAATATCTATGGCCAGGAAACCATGACAATTGCAGTTACTGGCTGCTACGTGGTCTCTCACGATTTGTCGCCAAAGAACACTGATATCAAATCCAGTCAGTGAGGTTAATCCCTCAAATTGTTTTTCTTTTTTCATTAAACATAATGATACCTGCGCAAGGTAATGACCGCTATCCGGAAAGGTCTCCATATTGCTATCGCTAATGTACTGTAAACTCTCTCTCTCTGGGCACCGTCTGAGATTTATTCTGGCACGAGAGTGTGTGAGTGCGCCCTATGTGCATGAGTACTCTTCATTATTGTGAGATAATGTAGTGTTGGGAGGGTCCAACGCTCCTTAGTCCGTCCGTGCGTGTTCTAAGTGGCCGAGTGTTGCCGTGTGGCTAAAGTGTGCTGCATTGCTAATGTATGCTAATCCAATAGACATGGAGCTTAAGTGTCATTTATCAACTCGTTTGACAAAGTCCCGCACATTTTCACACCACTTTAGATCGCTTGTACAGAGTATTGTTCAAAAAGATAAAAATGGATGTGCAGCTAGCCTGTTTTAATACAATGCTGATTCATTTTAGGTGAGCTGAAAGTATTCATTACTCATTCGGTCCCAATGGACCGTGCAAGGCAAGCGGTGTGTGATTAATGGTTGGTCTCGGTGCCCACACAAGAGCAAAAACCTGAAAACCAGATCCCAAGACAAAAAATGAAAATGCCTCAGAGCCTGAGAGAAATTAGAGGAGGGCAAATCTGAATGGGCACTTGAGTTTTCAGTACTCAAGTCCTGCTCCACTGAAGTAGCACACCTGCTCACTGGGGCCTTGATGGCAGACAATGTTCTTGTTTGTGGTTATGAGGAAACGTGCCGTGGCATTAAACTGCTGTCTAATACACTGCCTTTCTTGATTTACATTTGAGATGGACTGAAAAGCCCTTCTCCCACTCCTATTGAGTGGGCAAATGTGGCACACAATGCGGGGTCCGTTCTTTCACAGAAATTAAATTGTCTGTTTGTAAATGTGAAGGTTTGCCCAAAGTATAATCGCTCAGAATAATAAACATGTGCTATATGAGGCATTTTGCATTTGAGGTGCATGAATAGATGTTGTATAGGGCAGTGTTTTTACAAAGCAGCACAGCCCCATCATGTTTTTTTTTGTTTTGTTTTTTTTAGTCAATCCATGCATCTATCCATATCTCTGTTTGTCGATCTGTCTATCTTGACTGGAAAAGCACAACTGTGTGAAAATGAAAACTGGTTTTTATGTGCAAGAAAACACTGAAATTGAAAACACATGACAACTTCCACTCGGCATGGAAGTTATGATTGTATTTTTCTACAGTGAAACTGTTTCAAACAGTTATATATATATATATATATATATATATATATATATATATATATATATATATATATATATATATACTAACACTATATAACACTAGTGCTGTCAAACAATTAAAGGGGTCATATGATGCGATTTCAAATTTTCCTTTCTCTTTGGAATGTTACAAGCTCTTGGTGAATAAAGAAGATCTGTAAAGTTGCAAAGACTAAAGTCTCAAATCCAAAGAGATATTCTTTATAAAATTTGAGACTTGTCCACGTCCCCCTGAAACGGCTCGTTCTAACACACCCCCACATCTCTACGTCAGTATGTAGGAAGATTTTCATAACGCCTGCCAGATGTTCACGCAAAGAAAGAAGGCATACCTTTTATTCTCGTTGTAGAATTGTTGTTGCCACCGCTATGTTGTATAGACGCTGTGTTTTAACTGTGAAAGCAAAACTTAACATTTCCATCACACGCTTGAGACATTCGGCCAATCACAACACACTGGATAGCTGGCCAATCACAGCACACCTTGCTTTTCAGAGCGATGAGCCTTGTGAAAATCGACGCGTTTCAGAAGGCGGGGCATAGAGGAGAAACAATAATGTACAGTATGTGGAAAATATATATATATTTTTTTTACTTTAAACCGCATAAACACATTTCATTACAACAAATACACAAAATAATGTTCTTTTTAGCAGCATCATATAACCCCTTTAATCGCGATTAACTGCATCCAAAATAAAAGTTTTTGTATACATAATATATGTGTGTGTGATGTGTATATTTTTATGTATATATTAAGACACACACATACAGTATATATTTGAAAATATTTACATGTATTTACATGAATATATTTATATTCATATAATTTATATATATAAATATATGTAATATATAAACATAGCATATTTTTCTGAAATATATACATGCATGTGTGTGTATTTATATATACAGTACATAATAAATATACACAGTACACACACACATATTTTATGTTAACAAAAACTTTCATTTTTTATGCAATTAAATTTTTTATTTTTTTCACTTCGATTTTCTGCAAAGGTTTGCTGGCCAAACCTATGTTTTAGCCAGCAATTTTATACCTTTCTACCATTTAAAACACATGAAAAGTACAAACTTTTTTTTTGCAAATTTCTTTGCTATAGCTAATTTTATTTATAAACAAATTTGACAGTAAATTTTAAACCACAGTGAAAATACACAAAACATGCACACCTGTGACTGCACATTATATATCATATTGCTTTGCGTCCATAAACAGCCTGCAGGTGGGATAATGAACTCGGATGAATTATACCGATAATTGTTTATAATAAATGTAAACCTTTATTGAACATTAGAGTCTTTTATCATAGTGCTGTTGCTGGTGTTTTATAAAAGCAATAAGCCGCTGGAGTCTGTGCATTGTAGTGAATTACAGCATGCATGGGGGGGTTCAGACACTCTGCTTTGTGTAAAAACACTGTAACACATGGCCTCTCATGGCTTATTGCTTTAATATAGTTGACTCTTTCCTGAATGCATGCTAATATGCTTTTATTGTGTTCACTTGTTTATAGAATGGATACAGCAATAAATATTTTAGGCCAAATTACTAGAAAAAAAAAGTCTCAGAGAAAACCTTGATAATTCCCCATGTGACAACTTGCCCCGGATATCTGTTAGACAAGGCCTGAAAGGGTTCATATGACGTTGCTAAAAAGAACATTATTTTGTGTATTTTGTGTAATGCAATGTGTTTATGCAGTTTAAGGTTCAAAAAAACACAATATTTTCCACATAATGTACATTACCGTTCTCCTCTATGCCCCGCCTTTCTGAAACGCATCGATTTTTACAAAGCTCATCGGTCTGAAAAGCGAGGTGTGCTCTGATTGGTCAGCTATCCAGTGCTTTGTGATTGGCTGAATGCCTCAAGCGTGTGACAGAAATGTTACGCCCCTTGCCATACTGTGATGGTGTCTCCTGACATGATGAGACAAAACCATTAAAACCCACAAACGAGGCATCTGTTGCATCCAGTGGGGACATAATTACTGATTATAATGACTTATACCGCATTTCTACGCATATCGTAAAAATAAAAACATCTCAAAAATAAAAACATGACAAAAAAAAAAAAACGAGAAACGACAAACAACAAGCGCTACTCTACACTGCTCAAAACTCGCGTTTGAATCGTCAGTGGCAAATTCTTTAAATATGTAAACGTACTTTAAATATGTAAACGTGAATCAGAAGAGCCAGACTGTCCTTGCAAAGTTGGAATTGCCCCACTTTATAGAAACGGCTTTTGTGCACCTCATCCTCTGTAAAATGTGCTGCACACATCTGAATATTTAGGATGAACTGTTCTGGAACAGTGTTGTAAATACAACTTAACCACTGATTTCTAGTTGTGTACTCTTTTGGAAGGCCAAACAAAGTAGTTTTGTTTTCACAACGAAACACACAGCGACTCCACAACATGGCAGCGGTGGCAACAGCGAGAATAAAAGTTACGCCTTCTTTCTTTGCGTAAACATTTGGGCAGCGTTATGCAAGTCTTGCCACATCGTGACGTAGACGTGGGGGCATGTTAGACGAGCCATTTCAGGGGGGCGTGGACAAGTCTTAACTTTTATAAAGAATATCTCTTTGGATTTGAGACTTTAGTCTTTGCAACTTCACAGATCTTCTTTATGCACCAAGTGTTTGTAACACTCCAAAGAGAAAGGAAAATTTTAAATCGCATCATATGACCCCTTTAATTGTTTAGGTACTGGTTTGCCCTTTACATTACAGTTCTCACTTTGCAAAATAATTACATGAAAGTCATATTAATTACAAACATGCACCTAATATGTAATTATGTGGTAGAACTGCTTGTAATTACAATTGTTGCATTGATATTATTACTATAATATTATTATATTATATAGTGTACTACTGTATATGCAACAAGGACACTGTAATGTCCCTGAAATGCAATGTGCTGTCCACATTTACTATACATCAGAATGGAAAAAATGATCTCCCTCTGTGCTGTTTAGCAAATCTAAAGAGACACCATCAAAAGGCTCTGTAATGTAAGACGGAGGGTGACGGATCTAAATGCAGCGGCGAGATGCTGATAGCAGCTTTGAGCCCTGCAGCTCGTTTGTCTTTTATTATCTAAGGGATTGTTTCAAAGGTTATTACCACTTTGCAACAATAATGAGACGCTCTGTGTGTGACTCGCACCAGACCATTTTTGGCCGGCGACTCTGCATTCGGTCCACGCTCTTATAAATAAATCTATGTGTAATATAGAAAAACAGCCAAATCCTCCCTTAATTAGCTGTAGCTTTACTAGTGTTTCTCTGCTAGAGGGTGTCCTGTTGTTATCAAAGCATGGAATTATATCTTCACACATAACTAACACCTCTGTTTATTTTATTTATTTATTTTTATTTTTTTAGCTTTTCACTGAGAGGCTAATTATCAAAGGATAAACTCTTCTTTCCCAGAATGCCTCAAACTGAGAATAAACAGTGGGCCAATTATTTTGTGATCTATAGACTTAATTATTTTCTACAGTGAAGATGATAGAGTTTCATAAACAGAACTGATGAGATCGGATGTCAGGAATATGACTGCAATATTGTGTTTAAGGGGTCAGTTAGAGACCTCAGAGTAGTAGTTTACTCTTACATTTCCTCATAATGATTTTATTAGTCGAAGACAAGAATCTCTGTCTGTCTGTCTGTCTGTCTGTCTATCTGTTTATTTGTCTGTGTCTATCCATCCATCCTTCTATTCATCCATCCTTTTGTCTGTCTGTCCGTCTGTCCAACCATCATTGGTATATATCATTGGTATATTTATAAATAATTAACTTGCATAAAAATGTCTGTATTACACAGTGTGTGTGTGTGTGTGTGTGTGTGTGTGTGTGTGTGAGAGAGAGAGAGAGTGTGTGTGTGTGAGAGAGAGTGTGTGTGTGTGTGTGTGTGTGTGTGTGTGTGTATTAGACTGGTCTTAATTGTTTATGATACTTTCTATCTGTTTATTTATAATTATGTCTGTATCAAGATATAGAAGTTCTGTACAATATTGTTCTATTATATTATCTATATAAGCAAAATATTTAATACAATTACATTTTATTATATTTATTATAAATGATATGTGCTTTCTATCTAATTTTTTATCAATCCATTCATCTGACTGTACTGTTTCCTTTAGTGGATATGAGTCAAAAAGTCTATTGGAGTAGGTGGGAAATAGAGCAGGGTGTGAGTTCACTGCCAGGTCACTTCACAGGATGTCAAGGCCACTTGCTGTGACGAAGAAAACCCTGAAAAATAGAGAACATCCAGTATGAACAGGTGAAGGTGACTGATTTTTGTGCTTGCAAAAAAAAGATAGAACAGCTCAAAGCCCTTTCTTATGTGTATGTACAGTAGTCTATGCAGCAAATGCATTGTGCAATATGGATCACAGTATATTATCTTAGCAGATAAGTGTCATCTATACCCTCAGCTGGCCCTGCGGGAGGCCATTTAGACCAGCAACATTGATGATTTGTCATAGTACTACATATGAGACTTCACTGACAATGCTGTCAGCAGCAATCAGGGAATGGAGACTGGGGTTTTTAATGTGATTCACATGTCTGATTAAGACAGGAGCTCCCAATTCAGCATCTAAACAGCTCAATCTCTAATTCTCCACACATAGCCCTTGTGTTTTCCCCAAGGTCTCTCCACTGTCTCTCTCAAAACCCAATCAAAAGTAAGTCATCAGTGCAGCTCATCAGTGCAGACAAGCAGCCGTGCAGAATGAAAGTGTCTCATCAGTGATATTCCTCTGATAGCCCTCTAGTTGGTAACAACTCACCCACTCATCCTGTGTACCCCACAGTCCCAGGAGCCCTCACAAACAGCCACGCCAACATTCCTCCTAGATACAGTTACATTTCCAAATCTGTTTATTAATTCATGCCACTGTTTATTCATATGGGGCGAAATCTAGAACATTGATTTTTCACTTGGGGTTTGTTCTAAGAGGCCAGGCAGATATATTTATAGATTTATTTTTGAGGGGGAAAAAAAGTTTTTTTTTTTTTTTTTTTGTCTGACCATGAGTTTAATTAGATCACCTTGTACTATATAAAAGATAAATGAGGTTTACTCTAAAATAAATAAATAATAATAATAATAATAATAAAGATAAAAAATACATAAAAAATGTTTTAAGCAGAAACCTCCCTTAATTCATAATGATTTATTTTTGTAATAGATTTGTATTGTTATAATTTAATGTTATAATTATTACTATGCAGCAATGTGTATCCTGACACCATTCCATCAGAACCAGCATTAACTTCCTGAGCAATTTGAGCTACAGTAGCTCATCTGTTGGATTGGACCACACGGGCCAGCCTTCACTCCCACGTGCATTAACAAACCTTGGCCACCCATGACCCTGTCGCTGGTTTACCACTGTTCCTTTCTTGAACCACTGCAGACCAGGAACACCCCACAACAGCTGCAGTTTTGGAGATGCTCTGACCCAGTCGTCTAGCTATCACAATTTGGCTCTTGTCAAACTCGCTGAAATCCTTATGCTCACCCATTTTTCTTGCTTCTAACACATTAACTTTGAAGAGATGTTCACTTGCTGCCTTATATATCCCACCCACTAACAGGTGCCGTGATGAAGAGATAATCAGTGTTATTCCCTTCACATGTCAGTGGTCATAATGTTATGCCTGATCGGTGTGTGTGTGTGTGTGTGTAAATATATATATATATATATATATATATACAGTGTACACACACATACAGGTCCATATTTGGACACTGAAAAAACACACACACACACACAGATATATATATATTTTCTTGATTTAATGAAATTTAGTGTGAAATACACTAATTAATGCAGTGATTTATGGGTGAGAAGATTCATAGTTGAGCTGTCACATGCTTGGACAGGCTCCAAAAAATACTCGGCATCAAAATGATTAAACGCTTGCTGTATTCAAAATCAACTTATTTTTGGGAGGAAGCACATGTTTAGCTATCAGCGGCAGAACAAACCCAATCACACCATCAGTTTGGCTGGGTATTAAAGCAGGTTATGTTGCTTTATTGAGCATCCAAATATGTGTGCCGCTGCAAGAGCAAAAAGAGTCGACGGATGCCAAGTGAAAGCATTTGGGAAAAGAAACAGAGAAGGCAAAACATCTGGCCTCTAGTTTTTAATTAGAGCCTGCTCACCTCTGGGATTATTTTTAGTTCAGGTGGTGAGGGATTTCTCCTCCTTGCGGACCACCTGACAACAACGCGAAAGCACCTGTGTTGTTGAAATGAGAGGGACAGTGCAAATGTTCGCTTTTGTCTGAGCTTCATGCTATAAAATAAAGAGACGTGTGAGGAAGTTGACACCACAACCCACCGTTTCTCTTCGGCTACATTACAAACGACTACCAAAAGAGTTCATAACCCTGACCCGCTCCAAGGGCAACTGGAGCAAACCACAGTGTATGGGATTCTGGGATGGGGGCGTATGACCAATGGGAGGACACTTAGCCCAGGGAGATGCAAAATCGATTCGGTTTCACTTATCAGAGTCTAGTGAGAGATGAGTTTGCGGGGTATCCATAACAGATTCAGAGCAAGCCTCCCGCTGAGAAGCTCACCTCAATTTCCACAGAGCCATGCTCCTGCTCTGCTTAGACAGGATCGAGCACCAGAATTTTTTTATTTTTTTTTTGGAAGGGGGAACAGCAGAGAACCTCTTCTGCGGTTGGCAGGAGGTTTTATTGCTAGCGGCTACGGGTGATGACACTAGCTGGTGTGATTGAGAGTGAGTAATCACGAGTGTCAGGCCCGTTCTCAATAAAACCTGCATGCACAAAGCGAACTTCTCTTTGATTGACACTTTCTTATAATCCGCCATATGAATTCCGGGAAGCCTATTATGTTTTTTTTTTTTTTTTTTTTTTTTTTTGCTGGGTGCTGTAAGCACTTAGTTTGTCTGTATCAATGGGCCTTTCAACCTGCGTACATTTTCCATTCATATACGGGGAGAAATCAATCTTCAAACGGTATAAATACATTCATAAGACAGGAACGGCATGGCTTCAGACAACATGATTCGTTTCGCTCTGTGAGGAAGCAGAGTCATCGCACTGGGAGATAAATGTTGGCAGTGAAGGCATTTTTGACCAGGTCGAATGCTGAGTGTTGGGACTAATCATTTCCTTCTCCACCCCATAGAGTGCTGTCACTCAGCTCCACTGTAATGCAGACATAATCATAGCAAGGGGATGAGGAACTTTTCATGTTTAATTAATAATGCTAATGAAACTTAATTAGCACGGCTAATGAAAAATGCATTCAAATGAGAGATGAGCTTTATCCTTAAATAACAAGCCTCCTGCACTGGATTTGGTGTCCTATTACATGCTAATTAGACTGCACTGGAGACTGTTAATTTAACGAGTGCACATCAGTTTCTTCTTCTCCGTAGCAGAGGGGTGCAGGACCGGTGGGTGTGAATGAACGAAAGAACGGAAGAGGACAAAGGAATCATCAGAGCCAGTCACATGTCCAGCCATCTGTATTAAACATGTTTCTGATTAATATTCTTTCTCTGTGTACATTTCGAACACAAGTTTGACTGAATTAATTTCACTATGCTCAGATTTTCACATGCCACTTCACAAAATCTAGGTCTTACTCCTGCAATCATGTTTAAACAGGAGCTATATATAAGTCATCTGAGTGCAAACACACCTCCTTTCTATGTAAATGTGGTTCATTATGCATGATTATTCACGTAAGTTCTATTTTCCTGTTGCAATTAACTATAAATACTCATGAAAAGTAGGCAGTAAGCTTAATTTAGTAAAAATAATAATAATAATAATAATAATAATAATAATAATAATGTGCATTTTCTAGCGATCATGGCTGCAGTAATTATCAGATGACAGGGAATATATTTTAAGTATGTATGGCATAGATGTACGAAAATGTAGTAAAGATTATTTTAATAAATAAATAAATGAATTAATTAATCATGACCGTTTACCCTAATAAAAGGAACGTCATATATGATCACCATTGGGGAGACAGTGAAAGTTATTGTCAGGAAAAAAAAAAGCAATCTTTTTGAATGAATGAATGAATGAATGAATGAATGAAAATAAGCATGAAGGTCCACCCCTAAATCTAACCCTCAGTGGTCCAAATAGATGTGTGACACTGTAGGAATTCATACGATTTTGCCACCAATTCATCAAAACACAAAACAGCAGCAAATTTCATGTGTGCATTGGTTTTAACACAAAACACATTTACTTCTACTGGACAAACAATGAGTCAATGAGGGATGGTATAAAAATAATTTTGAACAAGAAAATTAAATTCATGCATAAAATCTAATCTCATGTCTATGTTTTCCAATAGTGATACAACCCACCCCACCTGTTACAGTATAGTACGTCAGCGCTTTGACTTGACTGTGATTTATACAGTTGTAGATTTCTTTAGATTTCTTTATAGCAGACAAATACTATATGGGACAGTTATATCAACACTTGAGATAAAGAGCGCAAAAATTACAGATGACGAGTTTGGTTCCAAAATGCAATAAATATTTTTTTAAAAACTGAGTTACGGCCAAAAACACCATTTTATCAGAACAAAACTCAAAAAACAACATTCAACCTTACTCAAAAAACAATATCCGCCATGTTATTCTGTCACATTTTCTCCCTATGTTTCCAAAGCATGACAAACGGCAGTCTCCCTTCTCTGCAGAATGTGATACATCCACTCAACCAATCACAGCACACCATTCCATGCATTGTAAACAGTAACTGAAAAGCTACACAATATCGCGTTCATAATTGCAGATGAATCGCCTTCGATTATGAATGCTATATAGCGTAACTTGTCAGTGATCTATGGCTCTGTGTATTAAATGCCGCTCCATCTGAAAGCATGTAATGGAGATTTACTACTAATCACAGAACCGCCTTTACTGACAAGAGGCGCATGACAATCACATGCGATTTATCGTGCAGCCCTAAAAAAAAAATAAGAATAATTTTGACGCATTGATGAACCTGTAGTGTTTTCTGCGGTGGGGAAGAAATGTAATGTAATAATATGATTAGTATGGAGGCTGTCATATGTAGATCAACTTACTTTGTTGTGTATTTTCAACAGTGTCAATACGAAAAATAACTTTTATATTGATTCAATGGATGTATTGCATTTTGGGAAAAAAATAATCTGTTTTTATAATAAATCTTAGAAAATTAAAATCTGGATTTGAATTTTTAATGTTATTGTAACCTAAAGATGCTATGTGAAAGTTTGAAACAGAAAATAGTGGTTTTCATTTTGTCACTTTTTTGGTAAAGAAAACACATTTTTACTCAAATTAATCAAAATGAATTTATAGCTTTTGGAATCAAACTCTTCAGATATTAAATCAAAAGGTATTACAAAAAGCAACTACCATTTCAAAGAGCCAATTTAAGCCAAAGCAGTGTACATACAGTGAAACAATGCCAAATTGGTAGTCTGGTACACTCCAACCTGCAAAAAAAAAAATTTCCATTAAAACCTAATTCGCAAAACACTTTTCGCCATTATATGCATTCTGCCATTAATTGCAATATACTCTTAGTTAATAGGTGTTCAACAAGTTATCAACGGCGGTATTGTAGGGGGTCTGCCAGTTATTGTTATTTATATATATATATATATATATATATATATATATATATATATATGCGCTAAATAAAAATATTCATTATTTAACCTACATAAATATGATACTACAGGCATGTTTTTATAGGCCAAGCTTAAAATTCAGCAATTTTACATTACACAAAAGGCCTATAAATGGTCAAAGACCCCAGCTTCACTAAATCAAGTGCTAAAACACAGCAGATGGCATGTGCAAATAAACAACACCATCAGCGGGCCTGATTCTATCTTTGTTTTTGTGCACTGGGTACAAAACTAATGGCGGCACAACAGTTCACAGTTTGTTCATCCACTGCAGAAGGTGGTAGACTGTCACACTGCGTCTCTGTCCTTCTCTCAGCTCCCCGAACAGAGCAGCGACATCCCAGCTCATCCTTGGAAAATGCCGTTACGCCCCGCGGGGAAGGGCTTGTGATCGGCTGCCTGTCTGCATGATCCCCCCTTGAGCCCTGATTCTATCTCTGCATAGAGCCATTAGCCAGATCTGCATGCTTAGATACACATGACTCCAAGGTTTCTGCTTTCCTTGGAATTAATGCAGCTTATCACTGCGCCATAAGTGTTGTCGGTGACATATAAAGCTTCCTGCACCTGAATGATAATTAGACGCTCTGTACGGTACACTACTCATGATGTGTCACAACGTGGAAAGTGGGTTTGTTGTGTGCGCTGTCACCTACTGTAACGTGTGTGTGTTCATGCATGTTTTGGTGTGTGCGAAGGAAGGAGAAGGTGAGAGAGCAAGCTAGCATGTCTTGCTTGCACTCTCTTACATGGACAGTGAGTCTGGCAGAGGCCAGCGGGGGTTTGTGTGTTGCCATGGTAATGTGAGGCAGGCTTGAAAGAGCAGTGCGGTTTGCCCAACAGGACATGTCTTAAATGGACCGAAGGAACACATGTGAACCTCTATTTTTCTCTCTCATGCTCGCTCTTGCTCTTTCTCTCTTCAGTATTCATCTTCTTTATTTGCAGAGCGTTCGGCTTGTAGCACTCTTTTCCAGGTTATAATGTAATATATTAAAACCTCTCTGGCTAATGTGGCTGAAATAATATACTGTGTTATTTTTCCTGTGCATCATTTAATTTGATTTATATATATATATTTTTTTTTTTTCATATTTCAAGTCATGACCATAGTGATTGTCGAATTTCTGAAGGAAAAAAAAATGTTAATAACAAAAAATGTGTGTTCTGTGCTAGTACGGTTTAAGATGTGACAGGAAGAATACACATAATTAGGGCTCTGTAATTTAGAAATAATTATTTTTAATAAAGTCTTTTGTGATAAAAAATAGGTTAAAAATTCTAACCTAAGGTAACTTAAAACGGGCCTCATGTGGTAAATATCTAAATTAACTGGTCTTATTAAAATAAAAATAATATTTATTAAGAGTAAGCTAATGTGAGTACAACATTCCATGCTGAAAAACATGCTTGAACTGGTTGCTGGTCTTACCCGGTTTAAACTGGTCTCCCAACCTGACCAATGTTGCTATTGTTAACTAAAAATAAAACTACTAAACAAGTACATTCTCGCCTAAAATAAAACTCATAAAACTATATTCCGTGACACAAAACCAGTACTATTTGTACAATTACAGTGGATTTGGGTGTCCGCCATGATACTCGCAATGAGAAATAGAGCAAAACAGAGTCATTCAAATGGTTGGAGTTCTGTTATCATTAGAATATCGCACTTCTCTCAGCCAATCAGATTCGAGGACCAAAAAGAACTGTTGTAAAAACATACATTAATACATTAAACAACATTAATAATATTAATAAATAAATACTATAATTGTGTATATAATAAATAAATAACACTGAGCCCAACCTGGTGTTATAGCCTGACCAACTGAAAATTTCTTAAAACTCCTCTAAAACCAGCCTGGGAGACCCCCTATAACCAGTAAACTGGCTTAGGCTGGTTCAGGATCAGGGTTTGGTTATACATAGGGTCAAATCAAGGATTTTAGTCACTTAATTTTGGGGTGAACTATTCCTTAAAGACAACAACTGCACAATCTTTGACAGTAGGTTTTGATTCTTCTATAAATATTAAGAAGGAATTTTTATTAATATGTATTAATCGTGTTATTTTTCCATTGCGCAATGAATTAAATCAACATACGTACTAGCACACTCATACAATTGTGGTAATATCTGGAGGAGAGCACTCTACCCTTTGGAAAATAAGCGAAAAAAGAAAGAGCAATTCTCACTCAAGCTTCTATTTATCACAGGTCAGTGTTTGACATTCTAAATTTGCTGAGACAAGAAGCCGCCGCAAACGTGGGCCGATACATTTACAAATCCTCGCTTGCTCAGAGATCTTTATTTAGAGAAATAAACAAGGAGCAACAATGCTGAAATGCAGAAGAATGAATGTGACCTTTTCCAAACGGAATCAAGCCTGACATGCATTAAATTAATATCACAAATCAGTTTGAGTGATTTGCTTATTTTGTACACAATCATTTTAGTTGGCAGAATGCTCCGCCATGTATCCAGGCAACCGAGTCGTGTGTTTGTGACCCCTTTGGGAATAACAGTGAAAGGGAAGATGTACATTTAAATTAGGTTAAAACGACATTTTGTTTCTGCTCTACATTTCTTTTTATCACCAGCCCATTAACTCCTGTCAGGTCTGTCATTCCCTCAATCTGCTTTCCTTTTTATTAAGCCTCTTTGCCTGTCACACTGTACTTAGCGCAAACAAAGACACGGAAGGAGGAATCCTCAAAAGTGGAGCATCGTCGTGATTGGGATTGGGTTGGCGTGCAGCCCCAAGGCCCTGAGCGCGGACGCTGTGTTTTTTTTTCTTTTTTTTTTTTTTATCACTCGTCCTTGAGACGTTTTCACACCCGGGCCTTAAGTGCAGCCACGTCGATGTGAACAGGTGAATGCACTCGTGCTGTGAAGCGTCCAGGTAAGTGGCCCACTTTCCCGCTCAGAACGGTGATGTCATGACCCGGTATTGAAAAACACCTGGGGAAACGAGCAGCAGAGTGTGAATGAGATCTGTCAGTCAGATGCACAATGCAACACAAGTTGACGTTTAGTCGCCACTGTCGGCCTGTTGTGAAGCTCTGTCAAAAATATGTTTTTTAAATAAACAAAAGCTTGAACACACTTTGCCTGAAACTCGTCTCTGGTAATCCACTACAGTTAAGCTGTGTGGGCCTGACAGGGACTCGGATGACTGCGTTCCTTACTAAGACTGACTTGGGCCTATTCACAACAAAATAAAATTTTGCTGCAAACAAGACTTGGAACATTTATTTCCAATCCTGTTTTTTTCTCTCTTTCTCTCTCTCTTATATACACACACAAAACGTACATATATACATGTGTGTAAATATTGCCTTAGTACGGAGACTGGTGGTGGAAAAAATACAGGGTGGGAGGAAAAAATATTTTTCAAACCTTTTACGTTCTCTCACAACACTTTTGTTGTTTCCCCCAAGAAACTTTGCAATCACTCGCAAAACGTTTGCTTTCTCTCACAAAGATAATTGAGTTCCCTTGCAAACTTTTTGTGTTCCCTCTCAAAGATATTTGTGATCTCTCATAAAACCAGTTGAGTTCGGACAAACAGTTCCTGTGTACTTTACAGCTTGCAGTGGTACATACAGCTCAGTACGTTCACAACGGAGCAGTTCATAAAGTTTTATTTTGAACTTGGACTCAAGTAAGAAACACAACATAGTCAGTGCTTATTTCAGAGCACAGTTTTGGGACATCCTAAAATGCTTAATGTGACATTGGAAGACCAAATTCAGTACACACCTCACAAAAAAAAAACATATTAAAAAAAAATCTTAAAACACCATAATATGGGTGAATGCAAAGTTTCTCAGTGGAACACAAAAGATTTGAAAAATAATTCTTCCTCCCACTATGTCCCTTTAGGGGCTCAGTAGCCTTGGAAATAAATAACAGAACGTTTAAGTTTAAGTCCTGAAATTACTAAAACTAAAATAAAAATAAAGCTTAATAGAAACAAAATATAAAAATAAAAGCTATTTCAAATTATTTTGTTAAAAATTATTCTTTTATTTAGCAAGGATGCTTTAGATTATTCAAACGTGACAGTAAAAACACTTATGTTGCAAAAGATTTCATAATGAATGCTGTTCTTTTGAACATCATCAAAGAATCCTTAAACAAATCCACAAAAGAATAAAGCAGTACAACTGTTTTCAACATTGATAATGATAAGAAATCTTTCTATTCTTTGATTTCTGAAGTATCATGCGACACTGAAGACTGTAGTAATGATGCTGAAAATTCAGCTTTGCATCACAGGAAAACATTTAAAAAAATATTCTTTTTTTCCCTTTTTTTGTATTTCTGATCAAATACATGCAATCTATAGGTGAGCATAACAGACTTCTTTCAAAAATATTTTAAAAATCTTTACCAAAAAAAAAAAAAAAATCACAACCATCACCACATATTTTTTTTTTTGAAATATTAAATCACAACCTTCACCACATAAAAAAAAATGTTTTGAAATATTAAATCACAACCTTCACCACATCCTGATTTAAATTACAGATAGCTATTCTGCAGATTATTTTTGATGTGTTGACTATGAATGATCCAAGTGGTACACATTGGTGGTGTTGAGTCCTCATTACACCAAAAAGTTTTAAAGGTCCATAAAAGTGCTTCCCAACTCAATTCGCTCACTTGAAAACATCACCAACTGCTCATAAATCAAAGCTCTTTCATGAGAAAAAAGCTTATTGCAGACATGCAGAAATAACACTTCTAATAACATAACATTTCTTCAGTTTAAAGTTTTAAGTGTTTTTTGACAGCTCTGAAATGATTTATGAAATACGATTCATGAAACACTCTCTCTGGATTCTCTAGGCTCTCTCTCTAGGTTCTATATTCTCTTCCCCATCAAATAATGAAACTACACTTCATTTTTCTATACATCTAAAAATACCCCCCAAATAAATAAATAAATAATAATAATAATTGAGCTATTCGTTAAGATTTTTATGTAATTGTACAGAAACTTCATTAGTTCCTTATCAAGTACTAAATTACATTACTATATCAGACTACAAGCACTTAGCAGAGCCTGATGTCAGCAACACCTGTCGAGGCTAAGCAAGTGTGGGCAAAGATAACCTGAGAAATCTCTCTTGACTTTCTTGTCATCATTAAAATTCCCAGGGCACCTCTTGCAGGAAAGCTAGGGTGATAACCTGGCACCTTGGACAAATTCCCCACTGCGGCCTATTGCTTATAGCCTCCTCCATCAAAGAGAAAATTCTCCCCTGCCCTTCGATGATAAGTGGCGAGTGCCCATGGCCAGCCTAAGTACTTCTGCAAGCTTTACAGTGTAATTACATATGGAAGTGCCCAGTAAAAATAATGAACAACATGCACTTTTATGTAATTGTGCTGTAGAACAGTCTGTAATTTTTGTTGTTGTGGTTGTTGTTAATTACATTAATTAAAAGTAATTTATTAGCAACATGGGATCCATAATGTAAACCATTAGTATCTACTGATACTACAGTTCCTGCAATTCATGGATTTTTACTAAGAAATCACCAGACTGACACACCTCACGGATCCTGATTATACCAAACTGTACAAATGCCATTGATGAGTTTTCAAAACGCTGTTAAAATCGACAGCTTTTAGAGAAAAGTTTCATAATGCCACTTTACACTTGAGGGATCCGCAAAAGGCCATTTTCACAAAATGAAAGTATTCAAACAAGACATCAAATGTTCTCTCCGGCGAGGAAATTACTACAAGGTTTTATAGTGTTTTATAAGCTCTAGCAATTTTCAACCTTGTTTTAGGTGGAACGGCATTGTCTACGCTTTATGAATCTCTACTTTTAGAGAGTTTTTAAGCTTCAGCAATTACGAAACTCAGTAGAAGTCTAAAATGAAAACTCCAAAAGTAATGTATAATAATGCTTTACAGCAGGTCCAAAACTCAGATCTGTTAAAATCTACTTCCCTTTAAAACTGTTTAGTGGTCACAAATATGTTTTTTGCTGAGTGCAAAATAGCATTTACATTTTAAAAAGCTGTTATTTGCATCACAACATCATTTCTAAGATGGCTCATTCAGTTGCAAGAACTTGTTTTAGGTGGAACAGGCTTATTGTTAAAATGACATGTTTTATTTACATTTAAATGATGTGTTCTTGCAAACTATTGCAGAGAATTAAGTTCAAGGTTTTCTAGTTGTGGCACACAATTACTTTTTGCTGTGAGTAATTATGACAGCTTTGTTTTTTTCCTGTGGTCCAAATCTTCTCTCTATAAACAACAATCTCTGTTTAAATGTCAAAACACTTCCATATTTGGTTCTCGCCGCTCCGAGCCTCTCTTGACCCCCAACCCCTGCCAAGTCTTAATGGCCTTTTCTCCAACCGTAAGCAGACGGAATATTTACAGTATACCTACTCTTCCTGAGCTTCCAGAGTTCACTGTAAGGTCTGGCCACTTCTTATTCCGCTCCGTGAACATCCCCCTCATGCCGCAGGGCTGCAGGGTGTGTCTGAGGAGGCGGTATGAAGGGAGGTCGGCACATCTGGCCAAGTGTTCTGCATGGTTGAAACAGGACATAGGCTTGGTAGTAGGTTTTTTTTTTTGTGTTTGTTTTTTTTTTGTTTGTTTTTTTTTTTTTTTTTGTATAATGCTACTATTTAAGATTTTAGAAAAGAAAACTTCTTTCTTCTGTGGAAAACAAAAGATATTCTGAAGAATGTTCAACATTTGACGTCCATTGTATGGACAAAAAAAGCCACATAGGCATTTCTAATCAGCTTTTTTTGTGTGTTGTACAGAATAATTTTTTGGAGTCAAGTCATTGAAATGAGATTTATACTTGAAAAAAATATCTCCCTATTTCAAGTTATTTCTTGAAATAAGAAATTTATTTGGGAAACAAGACAGCATATGATATTAAGACTTGTTTTCAGATAATGTATTTTTAATACAAGTGTGTTTTATCTTTCTGCACTGGCAGATTTTTCTTTTTTAAGTATAAACAAGTTTAAAAAACATCTGCAGGAAGACTGGAAGACATAATAGACACAAAAAACTAATGTTCATATCTTATGCAATGTTGCTTCTCCACTAAATGTATCTTATTCTGTATCTAGAAAAAAAAAATTAATAAATAATAATAAAAAAAAAACATTAAAAAGTCTCTTTTAAATTTTTTTGCAGAATGATATCTACATGCAGCAACACAGTTGAAGAGTAAAAGAAAGAAGAGGAGGAACATAATTTGTAAATGTTGCTAATCAGATTCAGTCTCATTTTAAGTGTCAGTATCATACGTTTTGTGTTTTGCTCTACAGCATTCAGAGCCACTGTTGGTTAATTAAGATTTGACAGATGAACTGACACCTCCATTAGACTCGTCTATTAATTAACGTTGTGTCGTTTTGTTAAGATTTTAGAAAATTATGGACGTCACTATGTTTGTTATTTAATTCCTGTTGCTATATGGTTAAGGGTGATATTCACAGTTAGCTTGAGAATACAAGAGCTGCTTGACTTTGGTTATTTGTTCATACAGATGGATATGGAATCTTTTAACAATTCTATGGTTCTCAGAAGCAAAAGTTATCGTAGTTGGGTAAACTTCTACAAAGTATCCTTAAAATTAAATACAAAAGATTATGATTACATTGGTCAGAAAAGAGAATTACAAAAAATTTGACATTACTCCCTTCTTAAAAATTCAAATGTAAAAAACATTGCTAGATTTACACTCCTAAATAGTTTCTAAAAAGTTTTTCCTAATTTCTAAAGTGATGTCATTGAAGAACCATTGTTCGTTCCTCAAAAAACAAACAAACAAACAAACAAAAAAAACTTTCAGTGATCAGTTCGGGGGGGTTGGTAGTGTAAAGAACATTTTAATAATCTAAAGAAACTTTCCATTTTAAAGAACCTTCTGTGCATTTAAAAGTTTCTTCTTGGAACAATAGATGCCAAATAAAGGACCTTCATTTTTAAGAATGTACAATGTTATTAAAGGGATAGTTCACACAAAAATTAAAATTCTGTTATTAATTACTAACCCTCATATCATTTCAAACTAGTAAGACCTTCATTCATCTTCAGAACACAAATTAAATTATTTTTGATGAAATCCGAGAGCTCTCTGATCCTACCTAGACACCAATGCAACTACCACGTTCAAGGCCGAGAAAGGTAGTAAGGACATCAGATTTAGAATGACATATGGGTGAATAATTAATGACAGAACTTTATTTTTGGGTGAACCAACCATTTACCTGCAGGAATCACAGTCTGTGAATAGGGTTTAGTATGAACAGGATGATTTGAGAGTCACACCAGATTTGAATCTCGAACACCGACTATGTGAACGCAGCATGCACACTCTCTGCTAAGCTACGATTCATGATAGTCCAGCATATCTGAAGCAATTTTAAAATGAATACAATGTGTGCTTAGAGTTCAGGCAAAATTTTGTGCTCAGGATACCCTTTCTCTTAAGGTGCTGCTCACAGCGAGGTGAAGGTAATGCCTTCAGAGGCAGATAATACCCTGACACTGCGCTCCCAACACTTTCTGTTACAACATCAAAGAGGTACAGATCATGTAAACACAGAGCACATTACATCAAAGCAGAAGACTTCATGTTTATACCCCCTGACTCCCTCTTCCTCTCTCTATTCAAACACCTGCATTTACTCTGCAAATAGGGCCAGTCGTGGTTATTTTGTTTTTCCACTCTACTCGGCTCGGAAAACCATGCTCTGGCTGCTGGGGAAATGTTTTCTTTGTTCCCAGATGAAGAAACTCCTCCGAGTGCATTTGTGAATATTATCCAATGCAACATGCAATGAATCTGCAGAAGCACATAAAGTACCACATGCCCCTGGGAACAGATGTACACGTGTTCCATATATTAAAGTCCGAGATAAACATATGCCGCAAAGTTGGAGCCGGTGGATTCATATATTATCAGGATGTTCCGCCGGTGGAATGGGATCATATCTTCAAAGCTGGTCTGGATTGACATTCAGCCATTCCGAGAGAGTGTGTGTGATAAGCTGGCAAATGAGACTGTGAGAAGCATGCGATTCAGAAGAAAACACATATGCAAATTTGATATCCCGCAAAACTAGGTGCGAACTGTTTGCAAAAGACAACAGGGTAACAGCTAAGGATTTGTACAAAGAGCCAATTGTTAACAACTAATTACAGACGCTCACCGCGATCATAAATTAATAGTGTTCCAAGGGGCAGAATTAATCCTAATGGTAAAAACAAGCTTAAAACGATACCAAACCTAGAGAAATGTGCAAATAGACACTGTTTGTGCTAATCCACTAAATTGGTGATATTGATTCAAAAGCATTTTTCTTTTCTCTTCTTTATGACAAACCATTTCATTAGACCACTGTATCGTTAAGAGGCTTAATATGCTGTTTCCTTGCTGGCTGTCTTCTCTGCGTTTGGTGCGTGGGAAAAAAAAGAGGATGATAGATATTAAAGCAGAGCTCTATCACTGTTGGCCATGTCGGTTTGACGAGAGCCCCACCGCAGATCCACACAGATGTAATCCCACTAAACAACCCGATGGCAGATAGCCTAGAAGGTTGAAAACAAGCATCTGCTGGAGGAGTAAACAGCACGGCAGGGAAAGAGGTGAAACGTGGCTGGGAGCATGTACACAGACATTAAACATATATCTGAGAAAGAGAGAAGAGACAGAGAGAGAGATCTCAAAAGCAAGATGACTAATTCAAACACCAACTACTTTGATATGCAAGTTAAGACATGCTAGGACATGTCATTTTTTCTTGTTTTCTCTGTGGTAATTGCTGTGGATGACAGTGTGTGATGTGCGGGACTGCAGTGTTGAGGTAAAATCACTCGTACTAGCTAAACTAGCACAAATACCAATGTCACGGGTTCGAATTCAATGGAACAAATCTGTTGAGCTGTTCACACAGGAAGTGTTTTTATGAAATTGCACAGATGCACGGAAAATCACAGGGAAGTTGACAAAACAGTAATATGTGTCGAAAAAGTTAAAAAGTCTGTTTATCTTGGCCAATGATTTAAACAAGACAAATGCCTATTCAAAAACCCTATTAGATAAATTTACAAAATCACAAATACCAAAACAGATATTAACAAAAATCACTTACAAAACATAAAAAAAATCATGACTAAAACTAATTAATAAAATCACGAGAATATAAAATTTAAATAAATAAAGACGAATGCATAATAGCTTAGCACAGTTAACAAATTGCAGACATTTGGTAAATGTTTAGACCGAAGAGTGGCACTGTGTTCATTTACACACCAGCAGCTCATGATCCGATGGTTTCAGTGTCACTTATAAAGTGTATTTGGAAATGGATCAGGCTTCAGGATCTCTTTATTTGCACATTTGTATAATTTCTAACATTTTTGTGAACATAAGTTTTCACTATTTTACCAGATTTGAAATGAGAAGCATCAACTATACACAGATTTTAAGCCTTCCACCAAAATAAGAGCTTAAGGATTTTACATTTAGAAGTAAACAATTTGAGACATTATTAACTCTAGTATTGTAAAAGGATAAAAATTATTATAAAATAATTATTGTAATTTTTCAAAGTAGAATTCTATTATTAGAATTGTTATATATTTTGTCTTTTTTATAATTAGAGTTTTAGTATACAGTATTAGTATGCATTGAAATTAAAAATAATATTTAATAAATAAATACCACTTATGTTCAAATGCATTAGTATACGTAGAAATGAAAATCAATATTCAATCAATGAATAAATAAATACCACTTCAGATTTGAATAGCAATCACTTGCAAGCCATATATAAAACTATACTGTTCAAGAATAATGTGATGTTTTTCAGTCAAAAACAACATTCTCCAACACTGGACGTTGAGGACCCAGTGTAACTGAGGTTATTCTGTCTGTATTCAAGCTGTTCTCAAAGTTGCCTGATGTCTACAGCACAAAGTCACGACATACAGAATTTATAAGTTGCTTCTTTCTAGTCTGATACTCTCCTGTCTGTCCTACAACCTGCAAACAGTTTCTGCCCTGTTAGCTCTTCCAGAGGGGAACTGAGGTGGGTCATGTCCTGAATCCAGCCGAAGGAGCGAACATAAATAATATAAAATGGATGGAATTTGAATTGAATTCACAGCGCTTAAAGTTTAGGCTGAAATGTCAGAATAGATGTCTAAAAAAAAAAAAAAAAAAAAAAAAAAAAAAAAAAAAAACCATCTCCCTCTGCCAGTTTTCCTATTGCCCTCTGTCTCTACTGACATGTTTTACCAACCTTTACAGGGCATCTATGCGCTGACTACCCAGCTTACATCTAGACTAGCTTTTCTTTAATTAACTTACAGGATGTTCTGTTTGACCTGCTGTGCTCCTGTAGCAGATGACGGCTCATGTTGCAGCAAAGTTGGTAATTGTCACTGAAAAAGACTCATTCTTTCTTTTCTCTAAATTAAGTCATCTCTCTTTTTCTCCAAATTAATCCACTCCATCTAAAACCTACCTGGCCCCTCCCCCTCGTAGCAGAAACAAACCCCTCCCTTTCACTCTATTCCTCATGCTCATTAAACTATAATGTGGTTTTAATCAGCTCATCACCTCTGGAATAGATCTGTGGAGATGATTTTCTCCTCCCAGAGGAAAACGGTACTGCTCAAAGGGTCTTTTATAGCACAGGAGACTTTAAAGATATGTTTCATATGAGTAGCAACATTGATGTTTCTCCTGCAATTCCTGTGAGAAATACAAACACTTGCATCTTCTACTGGCTGGATAAACAGACCGCCAGTCCCATATTACACAACTGGTTGAGCTAATGTGCATTTTAAATCTACAAGTTAAGTTCATTTGAAAGGAGAGAAAAATCTGGCACTCGTAATTTTATAAAAGCACTTACAATAATTTAAACTTGCATATTATTTAACCTTGTAAAGCCTGACATGGAACAACAGTCTGTGTGTGTGTGTGTGTGTGTGTGTATATATATATATATATATATATATATATATATATATATATAGTGCAATAGGTTTATTCAAAGCAACATGTGAACCATATTTTTAAAATGGTACTAAAAGGTCTTTTACTAATTATAAAAGCTTAAACTATTAATCAGATGAGAGAAGGGATGTGTGCAATAGGTTTTATAGCAAAATTTTGATCAGTATTTGAGTATATTTCATACAAATTTGAGTATCAAATACGATATAGTAGGATTTATAGTGTTTAACTGTAAAGATGTGTAAATTATTGGCATTTATGGTGTTATGTTGTCATGGCAACAAAGCCAGAAAAGGTTAGTAATCAATTTTTCACTTTTAACAAATTATATATCTTGTGGCATTATTAATGCAACAGAGATTTTATATGGATATCCCCCATTCACGTCCATTGTAAGTCCTTCACTGTAACAGATTTTTGTTCTTTTCTTTTAAGAAAAGAAGCTACAAGTGGGAAATAATTTCTCTAGCTGTCAATCAATATTATGTCAGAAATGCTGTCTATAAATGATATTCCCAGAATATTCCTTTATGTGAAAGTCTCTTTCCTTTCCATTGAATCGCACTGTTGTCTACGCAATTGAGATATTAAGATCCCAATTGTGATTTTTCTTTCTTATGGGCTTTTCCCCCCTCCTCTGTGAGTTAAATAACCTATGTACACCGCCTGAGAAAATACAAGGCCAAACCTTTCTTCACTGTTTTTGACCAAACTTATATCCGGCCCATAAACGAAGGCACCCAGAGGCAGGAAGCGTAAATAAAGTAAATTGCTATAGGATGCCATAACATGAGGCTGTTTGAAATAGAGGGTGAAGTGACAGTCATTTAAAAGCTCATCTGGCTGGGCTGGCATGGCGTTACTCAACAAGACAAATGGCTGGAGTAGTCAGCTTGCTGTAGTGGCTTCACCAGCAGCCAGAGGAAACCTACTTAATAGATATTACAAAGCAAAGCCAGAAAGTTCTGCACTTCTCTGCTCACACAAGCTATTTCTTAAAGGCCACCCATGTTTCTTCCCCTACAGTACCTCTCCTCTTTCAGCCATCTCGGCATGTTGCGTTTTCTCTAAAGCTTTCATCACCTCTCCTCCCCAGCTGCCTTCAGCATCGCCTACACACAGCTGCCTCGAGCATGACTTCCCGGGCAGATGCTTCCTCTGGACACTAGAATAGAGAGAGTATATAAGTTCAATGTGCATGATACTGACAAGGACAGCGCTGTATATTTAACCACAGTCAAGGAGGAGGAAAATATAGAGACTTCATCTATTATGGGAAAAATGTTACTTCAGCTATGGGCACTTTGGCCCTGACTAAACTCGCTTAAAACAAACTTTTCACACTCTCGCTAGTTTAACTTGTCCAGTAACAAAGTTCAACAGTGTATATATTCATACATCACAGGAGAATTTTCTCAAGTTTTCTAAAAAAAAACAAGAATATTTCCAGCATATTTGCAATTCTTTATTGTGTTTAATGTTGATCTGACATGGAAATGAAGATGGCAGAAATTACATGTGGCATTCAATATTTTTAATCAAAGTAATATTACAGCGGCCAAAGTGTTTTTAACTAAACCACCGTCAACAGGGCCAGTGTGTTTTGTTTATGTTCGGAAGGCTACTTCACAGAGCGTGCTCTTGAAGGGTTGCCATGTCTACTTATTATAAGTATTGCTTTTTAACTCTTTCTTGGCCAAACACGGAATTTTCCGTATTCATGAGATAACTCTTCCCTGCCAAACACAGAATTTTCCAGGTTTCAATGTTTTCACTGTTATACACTCGGGCGCACTATTACATATCTCCTGAATAAGTCTTGAAAGTGCAGATCAAAAACACAGGCCAGGAAGATGCAGAAACCAGCAATCTCATATGTAAGCTTAATAATATGAAAAATAATCATCAGCACTAACCGCATATAAATATAAACAGCCTAATGTTACAGAGTGAAATGTCAATCCAGAAAGTGGTAAAGGCCTGTGCAAGCTTTGGGAGTACTGATGGAAGCCATCTACAGCATCTATGCTTTAATAATATATCCTGATCCAGATGGAGTATTTGACAAAAAAAATAAAGATAAAAAAAAAAAAAAAAAAAAAGCAATTTTCTCAGCTTTTAGCTCAAAATGTTTTTTTTTTTTTTTTTTTTTTTTATGAAACCCACCTACATTCAAGTGTTGATAAAAAAACAAAGCGTGAAACTAAAATAAAACACACACACTAGATAGATAGATCATGTGATTTTGTACACTGCACATACAGAAGAGACACTATGATACATGTTAACTAAGTCATTAACAGCTGTTCAGTTCCATACACACAGCACAGAATTTTTGTAAATGCGGTTCTCACTGAATTTAGTCAAATCTGGAGTCAAATTTGTTGTAGAATGTGGTTGTCACTCCTGTAAATTTCTGAACAGAATTTACAGGAGTGACTGTGTACAGAACAGAATCAAGCACTAAAAGATTAACTGGGAACCAAATTTAGCTGCAGTGTGTATTTGGCCAATGACTTTGTCTTCCCCTAAGGTTAATTTCACAATAATTTCACAAGACCAAACCATGCTTCATCGTTTTTTGACCAAACTCATATTTATCCCATGAAAACCAAATATGTTCAGTAAAGTAGATTTACATTCTTCACAGAAGAATTGTCATTTTTTTCTGAAAATTAAGAATATTTTCACTTTATCTCATAATATGTCTTGTTTAATATCAATTTAAGATGGAAATGACATAGCAGAAAGGATGTTAAATGTTTTTTGGAATAAAATGGCTCCCTCCTTTGTCTTCCCAAAAGTGAATTTCACAGGTAGCATATTACGTACAGGTATATGAAATATAGATAACATACACATAATATGTTTATACTTTTGGTATTGGTAATTTCAGCTCGATTGGAAATTAAACAAAAAAAAAAAAAAGTGAAATCTTCCTTGATTTCCCTTTGTTTTCTTCACACTACATATTACATTTCAAGCAGCCGGTCCACTGACAGTTTGTTTCCACGGTAACCAAGAACACTAAAGCAGCGTTCAAAATGACGCACTATACACTATGTACTTATGCATTATGTACTCAACCATGTAGTGCATGAATTATATCAGGTAATTTTGTCATTCATAATCGGAGTCTGATAGCCCCTCCCCCTTCACTATGTAATTAAAGCTGCGACAGCTGAGTGCATGAAGTGTCCACATATCACACTTTTTTTGGGTTATTTCAGTTCATCATACGGGTATTTAAAGTGCACTTTTTCTTTTTGGAATGTTCAGTGTGAATGCACTACTCACACTATTTATACTAAAAGATTTCATAGAATAGTGATCAAGTATGCAATTTGGAATGAACCTTAACTTATGAAAACATTTTATTGGGGACAAATGGTTGGTTTTAGAAGGAAATAGCACAACAACTGAGAAATAGTCACCAGTCTCTATATATGTGTGTGTGCATACATACATATACACATATACATACATATACATACATATATATATATATATATATATATGTATGTATGTATGTATGTGTATACATACATACACATGCTCACAAGAATATGCTTTCCCCAATACAGTTGCAAATGGACTTTGAACTTTGTGTTTGCGAAAGTGAAAATGCAAACAGTAATGCAGGATTTGCAATTCCCAATCAGTTGTTAAGCCTGTAATGTCATTATACAAACAAAATTTAAAAGTAATGGATCAAAAACCAATGAAATGGCATCATTGTCAAATTCTTCAAAAGTACACTTTGTTAAGCTTTGATAATCTTTTAAAGTTTTCATTTCTAAAAACAGTATTTAAGTGTATATATGGCCTTGCCCCTGATGTAATCTGTCAGTTGATACAAAAATTCAGTAGCGATGGGGCAAAGACCAAAGGGGCAGTAAGTGGAAATTGTAGAGTTCAGAGATGCAGAACTACTGTGGGTCAATCATCCTTTACGGTGAAAGGTTCACATCTATGGAACAGTATGTCTTTTGATTTAAAGTTGCAACCAGATTTTAAAGTTTTCTCTATAAAGCTGAAACAATAGCTGAAATCTTTACAGCGATGTGAACATTGAGTACCTTAGCCTTATAAAGGGCTGGTGAAGTACATTTTCCTTCTTTATTCAGGTTGATTTACATTTTATGTTTGTGACTTTATATAAAGTTGCAGTATATATGTGTGTAGGTATGTCAATATGCCATTGTTGACTGTTAACATATACAGATATAGATATCTGTATATTCGTGTTATTTGTGCTCGTTTTGTTCCTTGTGATTATTGTTTGTTTTTGTTTGCTTGTTTTGATTTTATGTAAAAGCCTAACCGGGGATGAGAGCTGCAAACTAGCTTTATGCTGTATGACCTATGTACACGGCATCGGTTGTCTATGTGTAACAATGCCTAGTGTATTGTCCCTGTTAAATAAACAAACAAATAAATACAATAAAAATATTTTTCATAGAGTCAACAAACATAAACTTTATATAACATAACACAACTTTATATAACATAAATTAAAAGGCGTTTAAAAAGGCAAAATAAATGATGATGGCATGGTAAATATTACCTAAAACAGCTGATGTTCATTTAACAAACGTTAGTCAAGTAAAAAGCATAAAAAAGTGTCCAGATGCAGATGTTTGATGGATTTGTGGAATCAAATCTGTGTATGTGTGTAAGGGAAGAAGAAGCGTGGTGAAGATGTAGGGGCTATTCGTGATAAGGGGGTTGACATCAGTTGATAACACCGTGTGTGAGCCAAAACACCAGGCTCTTTGAGCTGTCAGTCAGGTTTACGCACACACCCACACCCACACACACACACTCACACCCCTCCTTCCTTCTCAAACCTATCTGAGATGTCAGATTGGATAGCTAATAGGCCCATCGATGTGGAAATAGCATCTCAAAGCAAATAAGATGCTGATGTCTCTCAAACAGGAAGAAAATCAATTACACACCATTTTTTGTTTTGCTGCTCTGAGACGTAAAGGCCAAACACAATTATCAACAACATGAAAACAAATACAATACGAACTGACAGAATCACATGAGCAGCTATCTAATAGATGTCAATGGAGGCTGACCAGTAGAAAGCAATTATATTACATAAATCAAATACCACAACAATGTAGAAGGAGCTGCAATCAAGTTGCATTTTCTTACCTCAGATGGAAACAGGCTTTGCTGATTTTTACATTCTGAAGTTATCATTATACCTGTACAATAAGAGATAAGTATAAAAAGGAAAGAAAGAAAGAAAGAAATTGAAACAACTTGTGCAAAGTACAGTTAAAGGACCTCTGGTCAGTCTTATCAATGCAGAGTTAATTTAGCACATGACAAATGTTAATGTCGATTTATCTATTTATTACATCTATATGGAGATGTGTAGCTTTAATTAGCTTACATTGTATTTTCATTTTAAAGGTCCCATATTGTCAAAACTGAAATTTCCTGGCTTTTTTCACGATAACTGAGGTCAAGGGAATATGTGACTGCACACAGCCTGCATAAAGTAGCTGTGCCTTTTCACGAGCCGTTGTGTCTTCCATAAAAATGTGACGTCAGAATTACTCAGTCACCACCTTCAGTCACCACCCCGAGTACTGCCCACCATCCCACCAGACAACATCGCGTCCATGCCATTGCTGAGCAACAACAACACGGAAACATGTCAAGAAAACGCTGTTCAGTCGATGGATGTCAGGAAACTACATCATTGCACAGGCTTCCGAGCAACATTAATATAAGAGACCACTGGCTAATGTTCATTTATTCGGAAATATCACAGCAATTTAGTTCGAACTTAACCGTATGTTCTGCACATTTCACAAGTGAAACCTTTAATCAAACATACAAAGTTCAATGCCAGTTTTTCAAAGAAGCTACTCATCAAAGATGCTGGAGTCCCTACATTGTTGGGTCAGACCTCAAATCAGCAACCCGTAAGTAAACTTCTCACACATTTGATGTTATGGAGCCAGCATAATCTGAAATTATAGTTTGTAAATGATTATGCAACACTAACATGATGCTAACATCAACATACTGTATCAATAAGAAAGCAATAGTTATGTAGCTTACTGCATTCGGTGTTTGAAAAAAACAAAACATTAATTAGCATTCTGAAACATCCTGTTGTAAGCGTGTTTGTGGAGGTTGTTGGTTGTCTCCTGTCATCGCCGATTCGGGGTCTGAGTTCAGCACAAACATGTAAGGCCGGACAACATTTCCCTTGGCAGTGACCATCATTACCAGTGTTTCTATTTACCTTACTTTGAGTATCACCAAGCCACAGCAGGTGATAGCATACATGACCCTAGTTACCTGTGGTTGGCCTGGCTGTGCATCACTCAGAAAACAACAGGCCAATTGGAAGAGAAGCTCATGAATATTAATTAGACAGGCCAAAATCAACCTGTTCTTAGCAGAGCTTCTGAGAGAGGAGCTTTAAAAATATATTGAGATGGTTTTTGGTACTTATACCTTAAATATATATTCTTAAGGACATCAAAACCTAAAATAAAACTCCAGAAAGGTGTAAAATATGTCACCTTTAAGCCTGATTATATTGCACATTTATACTTAAGCAAAATCGGCAGCCATTGGCGTGACATTGCTCCACTTCCTAAAAACACTAATGTACTTCTCTTGTTAAAGTCTATTGTGCTCTCACATCTCTTTTTTTTTTTTTCAGGATATTGAATGCCTTTTCCCCCTTACAACTGTTTAACC